>NC_141818.1:43624485-43924485 GCF_982586985.1 Callionymus lyra | reverse complement strand
TTGATTCATTATTGAAAAACCTTGACTCTCTTTGTTTGCAACATGTGCATGAAACAAATGTATGCATTGGTCAGCACCTGTGCAAGGTCCAAATCTCCAGTCCAGATCAAAATGCTTGAGCTGCCGCAGCTCTTCCTCTCGGACATCCTTATGGCCTTCCGCTGTATTGATCAAGATTCAGAGTCAATCAAAAAAAATAACGGATAAAAATGACCACCAAAAGAGAAGAGATATTACTTGGTGGCGGGGAGGGAGTCTGTCTTTTCTCTCTCTTCGCTGATCGTCTGGCTTTCCTCACCACCTTGAACGAGTCGGTTATGAGTCCCCGCTTTGTCGTCATGGTAACAGAACAGCCTGGGAAATGAAAAAAAAAAAGATTTAATGGACTTTTTTTATGATGATGATAATAATAATAATTCAGCTGTATACATTTTTAATATACCATGGTTATTGCAGAACATAGAGACATTTATGTAAGAGCCTTTGAAGAACACAGATTGAAGGGTTTCATTCAATTATGAATAAAAGTTGTTTTTGAATTAGAGATTGAGTAGGTTTAAATAGCATATAGACATATAAAATAGGAATTTATTTTCACCGAATTTTGATAATATACAGTATATAAATATATTAATCTCTTATGTCCTTGATATATTGTGGATTTTGGTGTATTGTGTGGTGCCCTTTTGGTGGTGAGGAAAGCCAGATGATCATTGAAGAGAGAGAAATATATATATTAATTAATATCAGTTTATTCTAAACCGTTGCACTATATAGTATAACACTGTTTAAAAAGGTTTGTCACACACATTTTCGTTACAATAAAGTGTTGTGAGGGATGTTGAACCTAATTGAAAGGTGTGACCATTGTCTCCTACATCTTATGTGTTCAGTAATGTAAAGTATATTAATTATTATTATATTAAGTCTTATTTGCTGCCGTTGATGTTTCTGGAAACAGCTTTTGAGCATGAATTTCCTCTCTAACCAAGTGTCCCAGAAAAACAAATCGGTTGCTTTTGAGGTGTCTTCTAAAGATCTGTCTTGCATTTAGTTTTACGTCTATGCAAAAGTCTAACCTTAGACAAAACATATAAAAAAGTTAAATAAACAAGTTACATTTACTAAAACGTGTGCGTATTAGCACAAAATGTGACACGAATCCTTCTTACAAAGAGAAGCATCTCTTCCAGTTTTTTTCCCACTACAGCGTTATGTCTTATGATCTTAACCTAACAATTTCTGTTATAATAAATGAACTAGATCTGTAAAAGTAAATAATAATAATAAGAAAAATGTGTTAACTTGAAGCAAAATAAATCACATCGACTGGTCAATGCTCGACAGGCGCTATTTAAATAGACATGTCTGGACAAAGACTCCAGCCACTCTTTACGTTCATGTTCACCAAATTGAACTTAAATTATTTGGTTAAATAACGTGATATTGTAATTCTATTCAACAATAGAACAATGGATTAAATTAGACAACATTGAGAACAACGAACTAAAACAAGATGACTGCAAAATATATCCAAAAGACTCCCAAAAGTAAAGTTCTCACCAGCCATTGCAAGGTTTAAAGAGAATATATTTTCTTAAATGCAAGACATACAAACCTCGATAATAATATCGACTTTTGTTTTTGTTCCTGGAGGACGACAGCTGGACACCAAAACAATGCGTCTTCTTCGTGACTTGTTATCGAGAGGGAGGAACTACAGCGCCCTCAGGTGGACAAGAGACACATAGTTTATCTGTTGAACTCATCAGAATCAGAAACGAATGGTATTAAATAAAAAAGATCAATAAAATAAAACACAATAAATTGAAATTAAAATAGACTTTATAAATAATATAATATAATATAATATAATATAATATAATATAATATAATATAATATAATATAATATAATATAATATAATATAATATAATAACAATTATTATTATTATTGTTATTATTAATAGTATTGTTATTCTTATATTATATATTTTCACATTGTTTTTTTTTTTAAGTGCAGAGTAAACAAGAACATAGGGAGCAAAAGTAATATGTCTGGCAGAATGACACTCAAATTGCAATATTTCACTCATCGTCAGTATATTTTCAAATCTCTCTCAAGTGGATTCCCCCCCTTTTCACTTTTCTTCCTATTTATCATATCCAAATTATCTCCGCTAAGCTGACCATTAATCATGTCTTGTTCTGCCAAGAAGAAACCACTTCCTGATTTTTCAACCAATCACAGTCCATTATTGACTCGTCATAAGTGACTGCGGTTAAATGGAGGAATTTGAGATGTCTTCGGTCTAAGGGCCCGACAATTCAATCAGTGTGAAACTTTACACTCTGGATATGCTCTGCGGTGTGTGTTCGGATGGAGATGATGGTTACATCTTGTCTTAAATTGGATCTCGTCCACTCTGTAGCTCACATGAGAGCAGATAAACCATTAGGAATTTATTAGATTGATGAGTAACGGTTTCCCAGTTAAGCTTTAATCGATAAAACCATTAAATCGTGAAAAACCGAGCATTGTAAGATAGACTCGGACACTTTGCCCTCATTGTTGACATGTCAGGGCACATCGAGACACAACAAACTCACAAACAAGAAACTTTGGATAACACTTTGGTGACTATATCAGCCTAGTACAAGATATATTCACAAGGCTTCAAGAAAATATACGAATCTCTACTAATCCAATCTCCTATTTTCAAGTGATCTATTACTAGGTTACTTGGCTAACAGCCAAGCTCCATCTGAATTAAAGCAGGAAGAAAACGGATGTGTATTGTACTCTTGGTCATTCTAGTTTAGGTGCAATAAAGAAAAGGAACAAATTCGAGATGATTGAGATCTTTTGCCAGATGATGTCACCACATTATGACCTTCAACTTATGATGTATAACTTACATAATGTGCAATACAGTATGATAAACCAGATGGTCTGCGTGGAAAGATGTTTTTGGTCTTAGACTTTGCTAGTCATTTATTTATTTTTAAGGGTTGATATTAGCCAGGAAATTGAATCCTGAATCAAACCAGTGTATCGGGTCAAGCAAGGCCAAACCATGGAATTACTATAAGAAGTTGGTTGATGACAGTGTTCTTAGGAATAGTTAGTGACGACCCCAGGATTGTACTTTTTTATGAGAAAGAAACGTGTACCTAGTGTCGGTGGATTAAATGTTACACAAGGTAAAAATAGAGACTTTTCTCAGGTTCAATCAAGGACGAGAACACAGGAAATAGTCTTCATTCTCAACTGGAACTCTGGAGTTTTCAAAAGTAACTGTTTACTAAATTAAGTATTCAGTTTAGTGTGAAATAGTCAGATATTGATATGGTATTTCCTTAAGACTTGACTATGTACTCGACTGATGGCTTGGAACACCGGTTTAGACTGGATATTTCCACTCTCAGCATTAGCAGTCCATCAATTGTTGCCTCTTTTTGTATTCAATGCTGACATATTATTACACAAACAGCTATGAATCCCTTTCATTTCGTATACTTTAATCCATGAATTGCTCACGATAATCACTATGCATCGTAGGGAAACATGGAATGGTGTCTGTAAGAATGCGCAGTCCAAAGAGAGGCGGTGTGGGTGAAAGGAGAGAGAGTCTTCTACCTAATCAGAGAGACCTCGGACTTCACCAACCCCCCTTTCCGATCAGGATCGTCTTGTCTCTTCTTGAACAGTCCACGATCTCAAGACCACATTTGTGGAGCTCTTACTATTATCACCCAAATAAGCTTACACTTACAAATATTTATTGTAAGATATTAATATAGTTTTATTGATTTATTTATTATTTTTTTAACGAATACATTTTTTTTTAATTTTTCTTCTCCCCAGCAAGCATGTGGTCCTGTATAACAGACTTCTTTACCTATGAAACCACCAAGTCGGTGGTGGTGAAGAGCTGGACAATAGGCATCATCAACCGTGTCGTGCAGCTGCTCATCATCACTTACTTCATCGGGTGAGTTAAACCTTTTAATATTTACATTTTAAATATTTTCTCTAAAATAGACCTAAACAGTTTTTGTGTTGATGTTGTAATCAGTTATTTTTTTGTAAATTTTAACATTCTAACCGAAGATAATTTACACACGAGCGAAGACAGAATTGGTTAAAATTCTAGTAATTGTAGTTATATATTTTAATTCTTAATCTACTGTATGGAATGTTTTTTTATTTAAATCACATTTCAAACTAAAAGTTTTTTTGTTTTAATCAAAAGGGTTTACAACATGTTTACAATACAATGTTTTAGTCTATTATTTTCTCTCCCAACCTTATTTTGTTGAATGGATATTTGGAATTTAACCCTGGGAGGTAAAGTTACCTCATTGCTGATTACTCTTATGACAGTTTTTTTTTTTTTTTTAATGTTTAAGTGTATCTCTTTTTGATGGGAAATCCCTGTGTATCTCAAAATATGCTTCTGATTTGTTCATACATCTAGGTCTAATGCATGTAAATATCATATGTACAGGGTTGTAAAATTCCCAGAGTTGATGCACTGGATCAACAGAGTGTTTATCTGCGGGTTTGATGAATGTCTTACTTTTCCTGCTTCCATATGCTCCCTGACGTCGTATATGTTGCAGGTGGGTATTCGTCCACGAGAAAGCCTACCAAATTAGAGACACGGCGATTGAATCCTCCGTCATGACCAAAGTCAAAGGTTTTGGAGTCTATAATAACAAGGTCATGGATGTGGCAGATTATGTGACGCCGACGCAGGTAACCGCATATTTTTTATTCATGATTTATATTAATAGACTACTAGGGATCTCCATAGCTAGGAAGCTACAAGTAGCCAGTAGTATACAGTTAAAAAATATTGATACTTTTTTTTCGAGATTCTTAAGAGGGGCTTTGGGGCTCTAGAAATAACCATTACTTACTTATACTTACTTTTTTGCATTAGACCAGGAAGTTAGAAAACATTTGCAGCTCAAGTAACGTTTGAAATCCTGCAACATCCTGGACATTATGAGAGGATACAGTGACTCCACCGACTGTTAAAGTTGATGTTTGGACATATTTTAGTTCCAAAGCAGTTATTACATTGTCAAGATTCATGTGGTCTGTGAATCCTGCAATGCCAGAAGTACTCAGGCAATAAGAAAATATATCCTTGTTCCTACAGTATCGCATTATATTGCAATATATCCTCTCGTTATCGCTATATCATGAAATGTATCGTATCACCTGATTCTTGCTAATACGCACCCCTAGTAAACAATAGTTCGCCGAAGGTAAACTACTCTATTTTTTTTCCCATCAAATCAAAACTCCAGGAAGACTCTTGTCACACCTTTCGACGTGAAAAAGGGTATTTTGATTTGATCTGTGGCATGAAAAAAAAGTGAAACTGAATCAGAAACATTTATTTCAAGTGTCGAAACACAACATAGGAATTATTTTTTCTGCTGGCAGTACAGAATAAAATAATGAAATAAGAGAACAGACAACCCCTGGACGTTCCAGTGATAAACAAATGCCAGAAAGAGATGGTTAAGGTGATAAGAAACCACTTAATAATTGGTCAACACCAATCAATGAGGCACCATTGTGGCTTAACTTCCTCGTCTGATTCAAAAAGCCTCTACGTGAGTGATGTTGTAAAGAGGAGCCCTTCATTATTGTCAGTTATTGTAGTGTCAGTTCACAGACAATAGTGGCAGGAGACCCCTGGAATGGACAGTAAGGAAATCCACATGACTATTGTTGTGTGTTTTACAGGGTGCTTCCGTATTTTGCATAATCACCAAGTTGATCACAACAGAAAGACAAGTGCAAGGATACTGTCCCGATGTAAGTGTTCTATGTTTTCCACCCAAATGATTTCTAACCTAATATAGTTGGTTGATAGGTGAAGTCAATTCATGAGGAGTTAAACATGTTAACATGGAATCATGAAAAAAAAACATTTCTTTTTCAGAGTGAAAAGAAATATGTTTGTACCCACGACAGTAATTGCACAAAACGCAAGTCGGGGAGTTATGGTAAGACTGTTTGGCTACTTATCACACTATCCATCTGACAACAATGTTTACTGTCTTTATCCATACAGGCATATTGACGGGGAAATGTGTTCCGTACCGTAACGACACCAATGCATGTGAGATAAAAGGGTGGTGCCCTGCTGAGATTGACACCATCGAGCTGTAAGCTAAGTCATCACAGCGTGGATGTTATTTTCAACCTGTAGTTATGACCAAAGGCGGCACTCAAGAAAACATGGTTACTGAACAGTGATTGAGTTATTAAAAATAACAGAAAATGTATAATTTCACTGTAATGTCGACAGTTTTCTTTGCATCTCCAAAGAACACTTATGTGCTGTCTCCCTTTATTTACAATGCTTTTGGGATTCTTATTAAATTAATAAGATAAGTAAGTTACAGCTGATTTTGGTCTTCATAGTATTAAGGAATACTTGCTATAATCTGCAATTCTATTTTATGTAAGTTATCAGTTTTCTCATAAACTGGTTAAACTGACAAGTCGGTTTAATTTTATAGAACGTTCAGTAATGCATTACAGCAGAATCCAACTTTGTATTTTCTTCACCTTTCTTTTTTTTTTAGCTCCCCAATGATGGAGGTAGAGAATTTTACAATATTCATCAAAAACAGCATTCGCTTTCCGACCTTCAACTACACCAAGTATAGTAGTCATTTGTCATGATATGATGAACCGTTGTCTAACCCATTTTCTGATGTGGATGTTGGATTGTTTTCAAGGGGAAACTTTCTGCCAACCATAACTGACGAGTACATATCAAAATGTAATTTTGATATGGTTGAAAACAACTATTGCCCAATCTTTAAAGTGGGAGATGTGGTGAAGTATGCGCATCAGAACTTCACCAAACTGGCCAATAAGGTATGTTCACTTCCCTAAAGATAATTTGTTGAGATTGTTTGATCTTGTATGATCCATGCACCTCAAGACACTTCACCTATGTTGAATGAGCCTTTTTTAACCAACACTAAATTCACTGGAACTGCAACCTTTTTTAAACCGTTTCCCAGAGCAATCAGATTTGAAAATGTATTTGTTTTGTGTCTTTCTTTGTACGACCAAACTATACTTTCACATCCCAACCCCTCCGTATCTTCCACCTTGAAATTTTGCACAAGTTGCAAAGTTACAGTCTCATAATCCACGACAAAAAAAATGGTCCTTCCATGTGTTTTTCTACTTCAGGGAGGTGTCATTGGAATAAAGATCGGCTGGATGTGTGATCTGGATAAATCCGATGACCATTGTAGCCCCTCGTACTCATTTACTCGACTTGATGCGATGTCACAGCAGACCACTGTTTCCCCAGGATACAATTTCAGGTATGAGATTGAGGGAGTCATTTTGTCTTTCGATTCAGTATAAAGCAGATGACTGACTATTACGAGAGGATTTTTTTTGGTTGAGAACCATGGCATTGAAGTGCATTCAAAACCAGTATGCCCTGCAAATCCTATGTCTTTGGCAAAATATTGTCCAATCTGTATAGTGTTTTAGGATCGTCATCCTGTACCACTATGGTCATTGTTAATTTAATTAAATTTAAAACCCAATTCTCCTTATTTACTCACATGTTCAAATGTTGAAGTCTTCCTCTCCAAGATGCAGTAAGTCCCTCATCATGACCATTTTTTTGAACTTGTTACTTTATAATAAAACGATCAAAACACGGAGTCGCTTCCGTCCCGGGTCTTATACTTCGCGTCGTGGAGAAAGATGAACAATCCAGAGTGTGTAACGGGTCGTTTATTCGCCGCTTTAAGTCAAACAAAATACCAGGTTTCAATTACGATCGATCGGTCAATAGCCCCGGGAGAAAAGGTCCCAAGCTGTAGAAACATCGCTATATTTTAAGGCAAATTTCCGGTCCGGGAGGTTGTCTCTTTCCGGCCATTTAGTTCTTTCAAGTTCCTTGTGTCCCGATCCCCCGTAGAGAGACATTCTAATTTGTTTTCTTGTAATCTAATCATTCAAATGTTCTCGGGCGGGGGTTATCTTCTCTTCCTTCTTTTAGCCCCCCTTTCCCGGGTGTTTCTTGCTTCGTTCATTGATCTACAATTTAAGGTGTGATTTGCAGATAAACAGATGTTTTAAATAACCGTTGTCGTATCTCTATTTCTGATCCAAGCTTGCCTCGAACCAGTGTGAACCATTCTGAGTGGAATGTTGATTGTGTAGTCAAACGTTCCCGCTCTTAGATCAAGCGAGTCATTTATACTTTATATTTTTATTAACTTTTAGCATTAATTTAAGTATGGGGTATATGTATATAATAATTTTAATCTAACAATAAAGTTCTGACGAACGAGAGGTTACGAAAGCGGATTCCATTATGATGTAACAATGTTTTCACTCCTCCTCCAGCTGTAATCCACGCCACTTTGTTTATACGACTCCCTTGGAGGTCAAGACTTCCACTGCATAACAGACCCAGCAAATCGTGGGTGTGTTAATGGCAAACGAGAGTGATCTCCAGAAAAACAGAGCATTTTCAGTGTAAACATTTTATTTTATTATTATATTGTTTTGTGCAAACTTACACACACTGTGGAGTACAATAGAGGTCCAGGAGTCGCTCAACTCAACACATTAGTTGCCCTTTAAAGTTTTATTGATCAGCTTCATTTAAGTGAAATGCTGAAGTAACATGAATGTTAAACTATTCAAAGGTTTGCTAAATATTACAAGATGGAAAATGGGACTGATTATCGCACACTGGTTAAAGCCTATGCCATCCGCTTCGATGTGCTGGTCAACGGAAATGTAAGTATGAATTACATTCCACTGGATGTTTTCTTTCATTTCTTTTGTGGGGTAAAACGAAAATGGGAATTGCTTTGTTTAAAGTCTATGTCAAAGAAAACGATCAAGTCACAAGAATCGTCTAATTTTTTAACGTTCTACCAAAAGGCAGGAAAGTTCAACATGATCCCAACGCTTATTAACATGGTGGCAGCCTTCACCTCCGTGGGAGTGGTGAGTGTTACATTTTTATTATAAACAATACCTTATTTGCTTAACAACATCACTTAAAAAATGTAGCTTTGTAGTTCTGGAGACAAATTCCCATCGTTTAAGTGGGACATCGTATGAGTCCAGAGCATCTGAGAACTGTATGATGGTGGTGCAGGACAGTCAATGTTTGTTGATGATATGAAAATGTGTTTTTTTATTTGTTTATATCTCATGATATACTTTACAGCTTTGTCAGTAAATCAGCAAGTACACTTTGAATATAATACACTTATTTTTTTATACATCAAAAACATACAATTGTGGAGTTTCCACTGCAATCGGATATTGCAGTGGAAGCTCCACAATTGTATGTTTTTGGAGATCAAGATATTGAGATTTGAGTGACAGGTAAAGAGATAAAGTTAGTATAACAGGCAAATCATGGGAAGGATTCGGAGACACCATTCAAGGGACCAGTTGGTTTGGACTAGTTCAGAGACTGCAGGCATTACAGATTCAATGCAAGATAAGGGATATTTAAACCAAAAATCTATTGTATTTAATTCCTTTCATTCCTTTCACTTTCAGGGTACGGTGCTGTGTGATATCATTTTGCTGAACTTCCTTAAAGGAGCAGAACAATACAAGGCCAAGAAATTTGAGGAGGCAAGAAAAAAATACCCATCCATCCATCCATCCATCATCCATCAATCAATTGACCATCTGTCCGTCCATCATCCGTCCATACGTCCATCCGTCCATCCGTCCATCCGTCCATCCATCCATCCATCCATCCATCCATCCATCCATCCATCCATCCATCCATCCATCCATCCATCCATCCATCCATCCATCCGTCCATCCATCCATCCTCCAGAAATCAAATTAATAGTAAAACAATATGAAATAATGTATACTTACACTTCGTTTTTATCAACAGGTATCGGACAAACCCATGAGTAACGGACTGTACCGGTCTCAACTGTCGCTTCGACACAATGACACCATGTTGGAATCCAGTGATTCAGGGGCATTCTCAATCGGACATTTTTGTTAAGAGCTATCGATAATAAACAATAGAGGATTAAGTTACTGCATTTTTTACTATGCTTTATTGTCATAAACTGTTAAAAGTGGCAGAAAATAGATAGACGTGCTTAAAACACGAGCAAAGTAAAAGGACGTATATGATGTATATGATTACAAATATTTTTATTTTGTGATTTAATGCAAGTACAGAATGCATCTGAATTCAAAGTTTAACATCAGAGGAATCAGAGCATATGACAATTACCCATTCCTAAATGTACAAAACTGCACTGAGGTAAAGAATGCTGATTCTATACTTAGTTGGAGGGAAAAAGAGCAATCTATATACATAAACTTGAAAACCCAGTATGACTTATTTATTATTGTTGGGACTACAGTACTTGTTTAATTTAATTTACATTTTCTGCTTTTGAAACTTGAGTCAATTTCTCTGCGGTTTTGTACATGAGTATGCTTTTGTTAAATATATTATAATGGACACTGATACTTTAACTATACAAGCTAGTAAATATAATAAGTTGCAAGAGAAAAATGTCTGTGTTCCTTGTGGAATGACTTTCCAGAAATGTTTACTCTGACTTATTTTAATAATAAAGGAGTGACATATACAGCTTGGATTTGTGGATACATGTTTGCTTGAGTTTAATCAAGTCTCAAGAGAATTATTCAGATATAACAACTCACTTAAAATGTCTGGTTGTTAGGTTGACATAGAACATAACATGGTCACAAGTTGGGTGGTAAAATCCCTTAATCCGAAGATTAGGAGAAGCTTGCTTTTGTATGTTCAGGGCCATGGTTAAAATTATTGAATTTCAAAACTTAATTTCCCCCTTCCCACAATTGTATGAGGCCCAGTAGCGTCTCCTAACGGCCACAATGTAAATGTGTTAAGGAATAATACATTATAAATTATCTTATTGCGAATAAACAAAACTATGACGCGGTATGAGGGCAACTGATACTAACCAAAATGAATTTCAATAAACAAAATGCTGTTGTTGTTGAAGCATACTTTATTCTGTTTCAAGTAGTCGTGTTTGGGAACAAAGTCACTAAAAATGAAATGAGAAACCACTTCCCGACCTACCTTTATTTACCCCTTTCTCTGAAATAGACTAAATAGATGCTTTTCAAACGTGAATTATTCTCATTGGCCTGAAGTTTCCAGATAAAAGCATGTGTAATTATAAACGCGAGTAAGAAAACCGTTATATATTTATTTACAAACTTGATGTTTCATTAAAAACATATTCTTATTAAATCATGTTGTTTAAACAAAACTAACGTGCACCGTTAATACAACAAATAAATTCAAACAATCGACTTCCATTGAAAAAGAGGAGGAAGTCCAGGAAGGAGAGTTACGCCATCTGCGTGTACAAGGTGCTCCAGCAGGTCCACCCCGACACCGGCATCTCCTCCAAGGCCATGGGCATCATGACCCGGGCCAGTCCTCTGCTCTGGTGGGCGTTGTTAGAATCAGGGAGGAAGGAAGGGAAGGTCAAGATCCATCCAGAGGAGTTGTGCGTGGACTGCTGAGGGTGAGCCACAGAGTGTTGGAAAATATGTTTCACTCTTTTGAGGTCTCTTGTGGAGGAAATCAAACAAAGAGACTTTATTCATAAATGTTGAAAGATACCAGGCAGTGTCTAAGCACAATATTAACCCAACGGTGCCGTTACTTCTTTAAAAATAATTGCTTATGTTGCATAGATTTGGAAAGAGTTTTAAAGCGATTTTGGATCCATCGTTGTTGCCCCGATCATGTCCCGTTGCACCATGGGAGAATTGAACTTTAACATCAGCAAATAAACTTTAGGTGACAAAGTATGAAGAAAGTTCCTGTTAAACAAAAAAATGTCTTGAAGTTATAGGCAAACATTACATTATTAGCAAAGTCAAAGATGATGAGTGAAAAAAAAAGATTGTTAAAAAGAAACACATTTTAATTGTATACAATGAGAAAACAACGGAGCTTCTCTCTGCCGGAATCATTTAAGGCACAAAGCTGTTAGTTCGCTGTTATATCTAGCTGTTGTATATCAATAAAAAACATACAGTCAGTGTGACCACGCCCCTTTAAGCGACCCCTCCACAAACTTTTCATTGGAGGAAAGATTTAAGCGCGAGAAAGAACCGCCCTCCGCTCACGGATATATAAAGAGAATGTCCGAGTCTGACGAACACATATCGAACTTTCTTCGTCAGTATCAACCATGAGCGGCAGAGGCAAAACCGGCGGCAAGTCCCGCGCTAAGGCCAAGTCCCGTTCTTCCAGAGCTGGACTCCAGTTCCCAGTCGGTCGTGTCCACAGACTGCTGAGGAAGGGAAACTACGCTCAGCGTGTCGGCGCTGGTGCTCCCGTCTACCTGGCAGCTGTGCTGGAGTATCTGACCGCTGAGATCCTGGAGTTGGCTGGAAACGCCGCCCGCGACAACAAGAAGACCAGAATCATCCCGCGTCACCTGCAGCTGGCTGTCCGCAACGACGAGGAGCTCAACAAGCTGCTCGGAGGAGTGACCATCGCTCAGGGTGGAGTGTTGCCCAACATCCAGGCAGTCCTGCTGCCCAAGAAGACCGAGAAGGCGTCCAAGAAATAAGTGGAACAACGTCCTTGAAACTCAACGGTTCTTTTCAGAGCCACACACGTCAACTATAGAGTCAGTCGTTGATGCAAATATATACGCTAAACTAGTGTTCGGCAGCCGTTATAGTGTATTTAGAGCCGTTTAGAACACATTAAAAACTCATTCGGAGCAGCAAAATCGAATCCATTATGAATCAGAAACGCGGTTATTTTATTATAAAGGTTTAAGTGAGATTAAATAAAGCGTAGACCTGACTTTATCAATCACGAATCATTCATCCTTAAAATTAAAATGTATTTATTTGTATCGGGGTTTTTGTTCTAATGTGTCCTCTTTAGTGCCAGGGCCGCTTCATATGGCTCCGGAGCAGCGGGTTGCAGACCTAAGTGCTGGATTTATTCATATGAAATTATTTAAGTGGAATATTAAAATCCACAAATAAAAATAATGTTAGTGTTGATTTGCACAATCTGAGGCCGTTAAGAACATTTATTACACTATTATTTTAAAAATAGATGAATTTAATCATGTGTTTTCCAGCCCTTATAATGTGAATGATTCCCATTGTCCGGACGTTTCCATATATAAGCAGATCCAGTGATAAAAGCGAGACAATATCATTTTTGTGTTTATACACGCTCGTGAAATATAAATAATAATTATACCACGTTACTTAAATTAAATCAAATTGACCGTTAAGACATAAAATGTACTCAAACAATTGAGAAGCAAATCAGCCCGCCACTTTTTGAAGCAGCCAATCAGAATAGGGCAACCAGGCACCGGCCAGAGCAGCAGCACGACTATAAGAATGTCCGTTGACCTGAAACCAGACATTCGGTATCGACCCTCGTCAACATGCCTGAACCAGCCAAGCCTGCGCCCAAGAAGGGCTCCAAGAAAGCCGTGACCAAGACCGCCGTCAAAGGCGGCAAAAAGAGGAGGAAGTCCAGGAAGGAGAGTTACGCCATCTACGTGTACAAGGTGCTCAAGCAGGTCCACCCCGACACCGGCATCTCCTCCAAGGCCATGGGCATCATGAACTCGTTCGTCAACGACATCTTTGAGCGCATCGCCGGAGAAGCTTCTCGCTTGGCTCACTATAACAAGCGCTCCACCATCTCTTCCCGGGAGATCCAGACCGCTGTGCGTCTGCTGCTACCCGGTGAGCTGGCCAAGCACGCCGTGTCTGAAGGCACCAAAGCCGTCACCAAGTACACCAGCTCCAAGTAAACCTCCTGCAACCCAACGGCTCTTTTCAGAGCCACTCACTGCATCTCATGAGCCCCGTCTGTGTCCAAATATTACTCAGCAATGTGCTCGTGATAATGAAGTATATACACCTTTTACCAGATTAATGTGGATTTAAAATATTAAATAAACTAGTATAATTAATAATGGGCTGAAACGTTGTCAGCAGGTGATATTTTATACCGAAAAGACTTGTGTGTCGTTTTGTGCAACATTAACGGACATGAAGTTATTAAAATATTTGATCCGCAAACGTCAAGTCCTCCGTTATGTCCCAGATTAAATCAATAATCACGGCCAGTTTCAAAAGTCTCTTTAGATGCATCGCTTGGTCTGTTAGGAACTGATAAGGTCGTATTTATGTTTCTCCCAAAATTACTTATTTTAACTTATTTAACAAAAAATAAAAGGTTTTTCTGTTGAAGCTCTTTGACCGTGTGACAAGTGAAATATGAATAGAATTTAATATTGTTACTTACCTAGACTTCACTCTCCTGTCACAACAAACAAAAAAATGACAAATTCAACTAAACATTTCCGAAAACGCGTAGTAGCAGAAACATGTATTTGAAAATCTGTACTTATGCCTCAAAAACCAAACCATTTATTTTGGTTCATTATTAAGCTTTCTATTAAAACAAGATGCATGATGATCATGCATAATAGAGTAATATCTAATAATGTAATTTTTAAACGGATTATAACAGCACTTATAGTAAGTGATGTGTGTTCTTTTTGTTGTTTTTTATGAAGCTAATTATAGACTATAGACGTATAATCTATAATTGATATGAATGTGAATTAAATGATTTCACTTCTACTAATAAATGTGAGCCTTAAGTTGATAAATAATGTAAAACTGTCATTGTAACGGTTGAGCTGATGTCTGAAACAAGTGACGTCATTGTAACTTTTTTGCGCACATTTCTAAACCACTCCCCCTGCTTTCGATAACGTCCGCCCAGTTGAACTATATGAAGCGGCTTCACAGAAGCTGATCATTCAAACTTTGAACACTCGAACCACTAGGATGTCTGGACGAGGCAAGGGCGGCAAAGGACTGGGAAAAGGAGGCGCCAAGCGTCATCGCAAGGTTCTCCGCGACAACATCCAGGGAATCACCAAACCCGCGATCCGCCGTCTGGCTCGCCGCGGTGGAGTGAAGCGTATCTCCGGCCTGATCTACGAGGAGACTCGTGGTGTGTTGAAGGTGTTCCTGGAGAATGTCATCCGTGACGCCGTCACCTACACCGAGCACGCTAAGAGGAAGACCGTGACCGCCATGGATGTGGTCTACGCTCTGAAGAGACAAGGTCGCACTCTGTACGGCTTTGGAGGTTAAACATCAGCGACAACCTAATGACACAAAGGCTCTTTTAAGAGCCACTCACTCCCTTTAAAGAGATCAATCCACGTTATTTCGTTTCTCAGTGTTGAACAAATTGTTCACTGCAATGATAAAACTGCAACTACAAAGTGAATATGGAGAATTTTGGTTAACTTGTCTTCAGATTCAGTCTGATGAATGATGTGATAATTTTAATTGCAGACAAACTTTAATTTACTCAAGTTTACTACACAGTTTGTCAGTCCATGTTAAGTCCACGTTGGAATTTCTGGATCTTTCAGAAACGATGCAAGTGTATCGATATTTTGGAAATTATTTTTCCACAAAAAACATGTTCTCGACTTGAAATGATGCATGTACATTACAATTGTGAATCAAACATTAACTGTTTAATGACACAAATGTTTAACTTAACCTTGAACAGGGAGTTGATTAAAACTGAAGCTAATCAGATCTAACTCTCAAGCATGTGTTTAACTTGATCCAAACCTTTATTTAAAATGTATCAAAAAACTATCACTAAAAAACAGTAACTAAAGTTATTCTGCAAGAATAGAATACAGACCTTTTTTTTGTATATTTATATGTTCACATTCTGTCCACCACAATGTCATTGAATTATTTATAAAATCTTTCTTTTTTTTTTATGATGACAAACTTACTTTCTTACAATTACAAAACTTTGACGAAAAAAATGAACGTGATTCACAAATATCACAAGTTGATACGTTTTTATATTCTTGTGTGTGAATATATTTGACTTGATTGAGTGTTTTCATTAATTTAAATATGTACAGTTGTTTATATTTGTTTTTATGTTGTGTTTACTGATATTATATTAATTTGGAAAGAATACAAAGAATCAATGCGTTTCAAACCGGATTCCTCCAATCAGTAGCGACGTTATGTTCCTGTAGGGGGCAGGCGTGCACCAGTGACCAATCAGGAGGGGACAAGAACTAGGCGTCTCAGTGACGCGCGAGCTCCTGACGGTTTAAAAGAGGAGCCAACGCTGCTCTCGCTCACACTTCTCTGTTGAGGAACACAACTCTACTACAATGGCAAGAACCAAGCAGACCGCTCGTAAGTCCACCGGAGGAAAAGCTCCCAGGAAGCAGCTGGCCACCAAGGCTGCCCGGAAAAGCGCCCCGGCCACCGGCGGCGTGAAGAAGCCTCACCGTTACAGGCCCGGCACCGTCGCCCTGAGAGAGATCCGTCGCTACCAGAAGTCCACCGAGCTGCTGATCCGCAAGCTTCCTTTCCAGCGTCTGGTCCGTGAGATCGCTCAGGACTTCAAGACCGACCTGCGCTTCCAGAGCTCCGCCGTCATGGCTCTGCAGGAGTCCAGCGAGGCCTACCTGGTGGGTCTGTTCGAGGACACCAACCTGTGCGCCATCCACGCCAAGAGAGTCACCATCATGCCCAAAGACATCCAGCTGGCTCGACGCATCCGCGGGGAGAGAGCTTGAAGCAGCACCTCCGTCACAACAACGGCTCTTTTCAGAGCCTCACACATGCAATGACGAGCTCATGGTTCAACACACGTTACTCGCATAGTTTATCTAACATCAGAACTTGATTCATCCTTGATCTGAAATATTAATGATTATATATATCTTTGGATCTCGATGTATAGCAAAATCAATATATGGGCTTGAATCAGTTCATATGGAGTAAAAGTCTCATGACTCTGGTAAGGGAACCCTTAACACTCGCATCAACAGGACATTGACCTCATGCTGACCCTTCACTATCACCTACTCTGTGCACAAACTTCCTGAAAACCTGCAATAGATTTAAATTAATCAGAGCAGAATTTGTGTTGCAACAGTAGAAGATGAACATTTCATCAAACTTGTAGATGCTATAAAATACCAGTATAAAGTTCATTTAAACCCTTTCAAAGTTTGGTGAAATGGTCCAAGACGGCTTCAAACATCAACTTTTGTTTAGTTTTGTTCTAGTCAAGGTCAGCAATAAAGGATACAAAAAATATCTTGAATCAAACTTTCATTTCATATGAGAATCTTATATTTTTCATCTTATTTGTATTTTCTTGACTATAACACGTCAAGATAACATGTTTTCATTGGTCTTACATCACATTTGAGAACATTTAACTATTGAAACAAAAGTGACATAAAACCAACTTCAGTCACTGCAGAATGGCTGCCTTGGTGTTTGATTCTGTTTTTCTATTGTTTGTGTGTTTTCTTGTTTTCATTATTTAATTCTGTACTGTTGAGAAAAACAATTCTTTATGTACTAATTTAATACTGTTATGTTTACAACACTTGAAATAAAAGTTCCTCTTTGTTAAACTCTTGTTGGATTATTGGAAGTTTAAACTACAAGTCCTTCCAGTGATGACATCTATAAGTAGTATCTGTGTCTTTTTTTGTTTTCTTGCTGTCACTATAGATAAACTTTATAAATCTAGTCAAAAGAAGTACTAGTGCAAATCAGACGTACATTTTGAACAAACCAAAAACCCTTAAAGAAGCCTTGATGATTCAAAAAAACTATATTATGTGGAAAATATTTGATGATTCATTCCTGGTGAACGGAACAAAGTTAGATCAGTTTCAGCTTCAGTTTCAGATCAGAATCTTTGGTTATTTAATAATGTTTATTTACTTGACTATAAAATCGAGTAGTCGCCTGTGTTCAGTGATATAATATCACATTAAGTTTTCTTTAAATACTAGATTTTTATTTCTGTTTAAATCAAACTTCCAGACTATCAGAATCATAGTCGGAGTGGAAGTTAAAATTGTTAACTGTCCAAGAAAGACAAATATATCTATGAAAATAAAGCAGCATAAAACTATGTTTAATTATTGAAGGATTTCTAGAACACAGACGTCCTTGTAGTGATGATTCATTTTGTTAATACTACTGTATTCCGAAGATTAACTTCATGCAAGCTGAATATTTTTGTTTACGGAAGGCAGTTTATTCCATCTGTCTATCTAAGGTCTGAGACAGATAAACAGCCAAATGACTTAGTTTAATAAAATGTTTGATATATCGAGTATCAGTGTTATTACTTGTGCCATCTTATTATTACTTAAAGTCAAAAGTTGTATTTACTATTTAGAAAACATGTGTCGTGTAGTCGAGCAGCGAGTGAGTCCAGTGACATCAAGCGGCGCCTCTAAGTGTGTGTTTGATACTTGAATCAAACGTCAAATGTTTCCACATACGTGGAGAAAAGTCACATTAAAGACATTCAGATGTGAGACAAGAAGACGATTCTACCTTAAAAACATGGTTTGAAGACGTTTTTATTCATTTTACAACTTTTATAGGAGAAAAACGAGGAAGAAATCTGCGAGCACGAGCGCTGACGACAGCAAAGAGGTGAAGTTATGACGATTCACAGCAAATATTGAGAATCTAGTTAAAGTGTTTGTGTGTCAAACGTGTAAATAAACATGTCAGCTTTCACTCTTGTTCAGTAAAATAATGATTTATTTGATCCATGTTGTTGTTTTTCAGCTTGAAAGTCGAAGAGAAAACACAAGAGAGCAGCAGTGAGACGCTGCTCGCTGGAGCTGCAGCCGCCTTCACTCTCCACGGTTCTCATGCTGACTTTAAATGCATCCCATTCCCCGCGCATGTCAGTCTAGTCTGACCCGCGTTAGATTGAGAATCTGAGATCATGGCAGAAGTCGCTCCAGCTCCCGCCGCCGCTCCGGCCAAAGCCGCCAAGAAGAAGAAGACGACGAGCAAGCCCGCCAAGTCTGGACCCCCCGTCAGCGAGCTGGTCGTCAACGCTGTGTCCGCCTCCCAGGAGCGCAGCGGAGTCTCTCTGGCCGCCATCAAGAAGGCTCTCGCCGCCGCTGGATACGATGTGGAGAAGAACAACGTCCGCGTCAAGACCGCCGTGAAGAAGCTGGTCGTCGCAGGAACTCTCGTCCAGACCAAGGGCAGCGGAGCTTCCGGCTCCTTCAAGCTGAGCAAGAAAGAAGCTCCTAAGGTCAAGAAAGCTGCACCTAAAGCCAAGAAACCCGCAGCAGCCGCTAAGAAACCAGCAGCGGCCAAGAAGGCCAAGACCGCCGTGAAGAAGACAGCAGCCGCCAAGAAGTCACCGAAGAAGGCGGCAAAGAAGCCAGCGGCGAAGAAAGCAGCAGCCAAGAGTCCCAAGAAGGCCGCAAAGAAGGTGGTAGCTAAGAGCCCCAAGAAGGTGGCGGCGAAGAAGAAGCCAGCGCTCAAGAAATCTCCCGCCAAGAAGGTCGTTAAACCCAAGGTCAAGAAAGCAGCTCCTAAGAAGAAGTAGACGCTCAAGTCTCTGCTGACATTAAAGGCTCTTTTCAGAGCCACTCAACTCCTCTACAGAGCACCTGTCACTCAACTCTTCTACAGAGCACCTGTCACTCAACTCTTCTACAGAGCACCTGTCACTCAACTCCTCTACAGAGCAACTGTCACTCAACTCTTCTACAGAGCAACTGTCACTCAACTCCTCTACAGAGCACCTGTCACTCAACTCTTCTACAGACCAACTGTCACTCAACTCTTCTACAGAGCAACTGTCACTCAACTCCTCTACAGAGCACCTGTCACTCAACTCTTCTACAGACCAACTGTCACTCAACTCTTCTACAGAGCAACTGTCACTCAACTCTTCTACAGAGCAACTGTCACTCAACATACAACATGACACATGCTGTTAATAACAATTATTCACTGACATGTGACATTAGTTTAGACTCAAGTTCATGTGAATTTTATTTTTACCTTTCATTGAACTGAATACATTGATCATTAAATATCAAACCCTACAAAAATACACACTTCAAATCATAATTATGTATTATGTATATTAATGGATTGGAACATATTTAACAGTGAAAAAAAAAGAGTATATATATTTATATATATAGTTAAATTAAACCTATGTATATTGTCATGGTTTTGAAAAAAGTTGATTGAAAATACAGTTTAGTTAATGTTAACAACAGGAGATTCATTTAAATGGTAAAATAAACATGATAAAAGTAAAAAAACTGAAACATGTAAAAATAATTTAAACACTTAATGCATAAAGTGTAGACCTCGCTAAATCAATCATCAGTAAACATTAATATAAATGTATTTATTTGTATCGGGGGTTTTTATGTGTGTGTTCCCATGTGTCCTCTACTGCCGGATCAAGCAGGAAGGAGCTTCATATGGCTCTGGAGCCGCGGGTTGCAGACCTATGTGCTATATTTACTTATTAATATGAAAATATTTAAGTGGAATATTAAAATCCACGAATAAAAATAATGTTGATTTGCACAATCTGAGGCTGTTAAGAACATTTATTACACTGTTATTTTAAAAATAGATGAATTTAATCATGTGTTTTCCAGCCCTTATAATGTGAATGATTCCCATTGTCCGGACATTTCCATATATAAGCAGATCCAGTGATAAAAGCGAGACAAAATATCATTTATGTGTTCATACACGCTCGTGAAATATAAATAATCATTTATGTGTTCATACACGCTCGTGAAATATAATCATTTATGTGTTCATACACGCTCGTGAAATATAATCATTTATGTGTTCATACACGCTCGTGAAATATAAATAATCATTTATGTGTTCATACACGCTCGTGAAATATAAATAATCATTTATGTGTTCATACACGCTCGTGAAATATAATCATTTATGTGTTCATACACGCTCGTGAAATATAAATAATCATTTATGTGTTCATACATGCTCGTGAAATATAATCATTTATGTGTTCATACACGCTCGTGAAATAGAAATAATGTTACTTCAATTCAACGTAATTGAACCGTTAAGACATAAAGAACTCAAACAATTAAGAAGCAAATCAGCCCGCCACTTTTGAAGCAGCCAATCAGAATAGGGCAACCAAGCACTGGCCAGAGCAGCAGCACGACTATAAGAATGTCCGCAGAGCTGCAGCTTGACATTCGGTATCGACCCTCGTCATCATGCCTGAACCAGCCAAGCCTGCGCCCAAGAAGGGCTCCAAGAAAGCCGTGACCAAGACCGCCGTCAAAGGCGGCAAAAAGAGGAGGAAGTCCAGGAAGGAGAGTTACGCCATCTACGTGTACAAGGTGCTCAAGCAGGTCCACCCCGACACCGGCATCTCCTCCAAGGCCATGGGCATCATGAACTCGTTCGTCAACGACATCTTTGAGCGCATCGCCGGAGAAGCTTCTCGCTTGGCTCACTACAACAAGCGCTCCACCATCTCTTCCCGGGAGATCCAGACCGCTGTGCGTCTGCTGCTGCCCGGTGAGCTGGCCAAGCACGCCGTGTCTGAAGGCACCAAAGCCGTCACCAAGTACACCAGCTCCAAGTAAACCTCCTACAACCCAACGGCTCTTTTCAGAGCCACTCACTGCATCTCATGAGCCCCGTCTGTGTCCAAATATTACTCAACTATGAAAATGATTATGAATTATATAATTTATACCAGATAATTTAATTTAAAATACTAAATGGACCAAAGTTAACCGGTCAATTCTGAGTGTCGTTTTCTTGGTCAACATTAACGGACATAAAGTAAGTTTCATATGAAATATTTTCTCCGCAACCAGTCAAGTCCTCGTTTATCATGACAAGTTCCAAAAGTCTCTTTAGATTCATCGCTTGGTCTTTCCTGATATGACAAAAACATTACTCCGTTGTAGCTCTTTGAGGTCATGTATGACAAAAAGTAAAATATGAATAGAATGTATTATTGTTACTTCCCTTCACTTTACTCTCCTGTCACAACAAATACAATAAAATTACATGTAATTCAACTCAGATCTGATACGTTAATATTTGATGAATCCCCCAAAAATAGAGCTGAGTGTTTCCACTTCCTTTATAAATACAGTTGTTTTCTCTTGGCAGAGACATTTAGACTTTACTTGAATATCTGCACTTATCCTTCAATTTTTTATTTAATTTGGTTTATTGTCTAATAGTTACTTAGGTTTCAATCAGAACAAGATGCATGATGGTAATTCATTTTAGAGTAATATCTAATGTAATTTTTAAAAAGATAACAGCACTTATAGTAAGTGATGCTTGTTCTTTTTAGACATGTAATACACAAATAATATGAATCAAATGATTAATCTAGTGTAAATAAATGTGAGCCTGAAGTTGACAATTTAAAACCATATTTAAATGGTAATTATAACTTATTGTTCAACCGAAAATGTGGGATTGGATGCAAACGAACGTTCTATAATCAGTTTTTTATCTTTTGTAAAAAAAAGTCGATTTGAAATTGAATCGAAACATTTTAAATTATGAATGTGATTCACAATCAATCGTGCTAATGCTCAAAAATCACCAAATTTAAACACAATAACTTTTTGATCATAAAAAAATCAATTAGTTAATGTTTATATTTCAACTCAACCTCAAACAGTGAGAGAGAGAAGTTCAGGGAGCTGCTTTCTTGGTTTCCACGACCGAAGTTTGTGGAATGTAAAAAAAAAAAAAAGGGATTCTCTTCTTGTAATTCAGAATAACTAGTTTTAAGTGTTTGTTATTTAATAAAGGTCTGGGTCACACATTGTTCAAACTCCATGTTCAAAGTTAAAATGTGGATTTTGTGTTAACCAGTTCATGTGTAGGTTTGGTGATTATTGTGAAGCTCTTTCAATAAGACGCTTGTTTTTTAATAAATTACAAATCAGTTGACAACTGAGAAACGAAAAAACGTGGATTCTTCTCTTTAAAGGGAGTGAGTGGCTCTTAAAAGAGCCTTTGTGTCATTAGGTTGTCGCTGATGTTTAACCTCCAAAGCCGTACAGAGTGCGACCTTGTCTCTTCAGAGCGTAGACCACATCCATGGCGGTCACGGTCTTCCTCTTAGCGTGCTCGGTGTAGGTGACGGCGTCACGGATGACATTCTCCAGGAACACCTTCAACACACCACGAGTCTCCTCGTAGATCAGGCCGGAGATACGCTTCACTCCACCGCGGCGAGCCAGACGGCGGATCGCGGGTTTGGTGATTCCCTGGATGTTGTCGCGGAGAACCTTGCGATGACGCTTGGCGCCTCCTTTTCCCAGTCCTTTGCCGCCCTTGCCTCGTCCAGACATCCTAGTAGTTCGAGTGTTCAAAGTTTGAATGGTCAGCTTCTGTGAAGCCGCTTTATTTATTTAAACTGGGCGGACGTTATCGAAAACAGGGGGAGTGGTTTAGAAAAGTGCGCAAACCATGTAATGACGTCACTTGCTTCAGACATCAGCTCAACCGTAACAATGACCGTTTTTAAGATGTTTTACATTATTTATCAACTTAAGGCTCACATTTATTAGTAGAAGTGAAATCATTTAATTCACATATCAATTATAGATTATACTTCTATAAGAAAATTAACTTGATGAATGTAAACATAACACAGTTCATTTACTATAAGTGCTGTTATAATCCGTTTAAAAATTACATTATTAGATATCACTCTATTATGCATGATCATCATGCATCTTGTTTTAATAGAAACCTTAATAATGAACCAAAATAAATGGTTTGGTTTTTGAGGCATAAGTACAGATATTCAAATACATGTCTCTGCTACGCGTTTTCGGAAATGTTTAGTTGAATTTGTCATTTATTTGTTTGTTGTGACAGGAGAGTAAAGTGTAGGTAAGTAACAACATTAAATTCTATTCATATTTCACTTGTCACACGGTCAAAGAGCTTCAACAGAAAAACCTTTTATTTTTTGTTAAATAAGTTAAAATAAGTGTAATTTTGGGAGATACATAAATACGACCTTATCAGTTCCTAACAGACCAAGCGATGCATCTAAAGAGACTTTTGAAACTGGCCGTGATTATTGATTTAATTTGGGACACAACGGAGGACTTGACGTTTGCGGATCAAATATTTTAATAACTTCATGTCCGTTAATGTTGCACAAAACTATACAAGTCTTTTCAGTATAAAATATCACCTGCTGACAACGTTTCAGCCCATTATTAATTATACTAGTTTATTTAATATTTTAAATCCACATTAATCTGGTAAAAGGTGTATATACTTCATTATCACGATCACATTGCTGAGTAATATTTGGACACAGACGGGGCTCATGAGATGCAGTGAGTGGCTCTGAAAAGAGCCGTTGGGTTGCAGGAGGTTTACTTGGAGCTGGTGTACTTGGTGACGGCTTTGGTGCCTTCAGACACGGCGTGCTTGGCCAGCTCACCGGGCAGCAGCAGACGCACAGCGGTCTGGATCTCCCGGGAAGAGATGGTGGAGCGCTTGTTGTAGTGAGCCAAGCGAGAAGCTTCTCCGGCGATGCGCTCAAAGATGTCGTTGACGAACGAGTTCATGATGCCCATGGCCTTGGAGGAGATGCCGGTGTCGGGGTGGACCTGCTTGAGCACCTTGTACACGTAGATGGCGTAACTCTCCTTCCTGGACTTCCTCCTCTTTTTGCCTCCTTTGACGGCGGTCTTGGTCACGGCTTTCTTGGAGCCCTTCTTGGGCGCAGGCTTGGCTGGTTCAGGCATGATGACGAGGGTCGATACCGAATGTCAAGCTGCAGCTCTGCGGACATTCTTATAGTCGTGCTGCTGCTCTGGCCAGTGCCTGGTTGCCCTATTCTGATTGGCTGCTTCAAAAGTGGCGGGCTGATTCGCTTCTTAATTGTTTGAGTTCTTTATGTCTAAACGGTTCAATTACGTTGAATTTAAGTAACATTATTTCTATTTCACGAGCGTGTATGAACACATAAATGATTATATTTCACGAGTGTGTATGAACACATAAATGGTTATATTTCACGAGCGTGTATGAACACATAAATGATTATATTTCACGAGCGTGTATGAACAGATAGATGATTATATTTCACGAGCGTGTATGAACACATAAATGGTTATATTTCACGAGCGTGTATGAACACATAAATGATTATATTTCACGAGCGTGTATGAACACATGATTATTTATATTTCACGAGCATGTATGAACACATATTTCACGAGCGTTTGTGAAAACATAAATGATTATATTTCACGAGCGTGTATTAAAACAAATGATTATATTTCACGAACCTTTATGAACACAAATATGTTGTCTCGCTATTATAACTGGATCTGCTTATATATGGAAATGTACGGACACTGGGAATAATTCACATTATAAAGGCTGGTGACCATCCAGATTAGATTAATCCATTTTTAAAGGATAGTGTAAAAATTGTTCTCCTTAACTGCCTCAGATTGTGAAAATCAACGCATTATAATTGTAATGTAATGTTTTTTGTTGGTCAAGTGGCCCCACAGAGAAGAAAGGACACATTAGATAAATAAAACGACACAAATTAATACATTTATATTAATGTTTTCTAATGAATGATTCGTGGTCGATCATACATTTCATCCAATTTTAAAGGTGCTTAAAATGTCCTTTAATATAGTTTTCAAGCATGTAAATAAAACCCTTTAACCGGGTTTCTGATTCACGATGAATTAAACAGTTTTTTTTATTAGTGTCCTTAACGTTCTACGATACGTTGCTGAAACTGGTCTGGATTTTAACATTCGTCTTTGTCCGTGTAGTTGAAGTTTGTTAATTCACCAAATACAAATGTAACGAATCAACGACTGACTCTATAGTTGACGTGTGTGGCTCTGAAAAGAACCGTTGAGTTTCAAGGACGTTGTTCCACTTATTTCTTGGCCGCCTTCTCGGTCTTCTTGGGCAGCAGGACTGCCTGGATGTTGGGCAACACTCCACCCTGAGCGATGGTCACTCCTCCGAGCAGCTTGTTGAGCTCCTCGTCGTTGCGGACAGCCAGCTGCAGGTGACGCGGGATGATTCTGGTCTTCTTGTTGTCGCGGGCGGCGTTTCCAGCCAACTCCAGGATCTCAGCGGTCAGATACTCCAGCACAGCTGCCAGGTAGACGGGAGCACCAGCGCCGACACGCTGAGCGTAGTTTCCCTTCCTCAGCAGTCTGTGGACACGACCGACTGGGAACTGGAGTCCAGCTCTGGAAGAACGGGACTTGGCCTTAGCGCGGGACTTGCCGCCGGTTTTGCCTCTGCCGCTCATGGTTGATACTGACGAAGAAAGTTCGATATGTGTTTGTGAAAAGCGGACATTCTCTTTATATATGCGTGAGTGGAAGGCGGTTTTTTTCCTCTTAAACCTTTCCTCCAATGAAAAGTTGAGTTTGTGGAGGGGTCGCTTAGAGGGGCGTGGTCACACATGAGCTGGAACTGATCGTTTGTATGTTTTTATTGATCACACACGTGTATAAACTGATCAATCTAAAGATAAATCGTAAATGTAAATGTTTTATTTCTTAAGATGAAGATGAGAAACAGTTTTGCGAGCATCAGCTGCTTATATCGATTCCAGACGTCAATAATCTTGTTATGAGGATATTCTGATAAATGTAACATTAAAATAAATCAAAATATTCCCAAAACAGTAACATGTTAATTTAACTTGATGATTTGATAGTTTATGCATTTAGTGTTTTTTTTTGCATTTCTCATGTTTATTTTACCACCAGATATAAATTAATCTCCTTTTAACATTGACTAAACTTTCCTACTGTATCTCAATAAACACGTTTTTTCAAACATAAATGGGCGAAGAATATATATAGGTTTGATTCAACTGTAAATATACATATTTTTTTTACTCTTAAATATAAATATGATACTTTTAGCCAATATATATGTATATATATATATAATGATTTTAGTATTTTTTACATAACTTTAGATAGGTTCGATCTCTTAACTATATATATACAGTATACACACACATGTTTTTCTTAATGTTAAATATGTTCTAATCCACAATTTATCTAATATATATATAAATACGTAATTATGATTTAAACATGCATTTTTCTAGGATTTGATATTTAATGATCAATGTATTCAGTTCAATGAAAGGTAAAAATAAAATTCACATGTGAACTTAAGTCTAAACTAATGTCACATGTCAGTGAATAATTGTTATTAACAGCGTGTGTCATGTTGTATGTTGAGTGACAGGTGCGCTGTAGAGGAGTTGAGTGACAGTTGCTCTGTAGAGGAGTTGAGTGACAGGTGCTCTGTAGAGGAGTTGAGTGACAGGTGCTCTGTAGAGGAGTTGAGTGACAGGTGCTCTGTAGAGGAGTTGAGTGACAGGTGCTCTGTAGAGGAGTTGAGTGGCTCTGAAAAGAGCCTTTAATGTCAGCAGAGACTTGAGCGTCTACTTCTTCTTAGGAGCTGCTTTCTTGACCTTGGGTTTGACGACCTTCTTGGCGGGAGATTTCTTGAGCGCTGGCTTCTTCTTCGCCGCCACCTTCTTGGGGCTCTTAGCTACCACCTTCTTTGCGGCCTTCTTGGGACTCTTGGCTGCTGCTTTCTTCGCCGCTGGCTTCTTTGCCGCCTTCTTCGGTGACTTCTTGGCGGCTGCTGTCTTCTTCACGGCGGTCTTGGCCTTCTTGGCCGCTGCTGGTTTCTTAGCGGCTGCTGCGGGTTTCTTGGCTTTAGGTGCAGCTTTCTTGACCTTAGGAGCTTCTTTCTTGCTCAGCTTGAAGGAGCCGGAAGCTCCGCTGCCCTTGGTCTGGACGAGAGTTCCTGCGACGACCAGCTTCTTCACGGCGGTCTTGACGCGGACGTTGTTCTTCTCCACATCGTATCCAGCGGCGGCGAGAGCCTTCTTGATGGCGGCCAGAGAGACTCCGCTGCGCTCCTGGGAGGCGGACACAGCGTTGACGACCAGCTCGCTGACGGGGGGTCCAGACTTGGCGGGCTTGCTCGTCGTCTTCTTCTTCTTGGCGGCTTTGGCCGGAGCGGCGGCGGGAGCTGGAGCGACTTCTGCCATGATCTCAGATTCTCAATCTAACGCGGGTCAGACTAGACTGACATGCGCGGGGAATGGGATGCATTTAAACCCAGCATGAGAACCGTGGAGAGTGAAGGCGGCTGCAGCTCCAGCGAGCAGCGTCTCACTGCTGCTCTCTTGTGTTTTCTCTTCGACTTTCAAGCTGAAAAACAACAACACGGATCAAATAAATCATTATTTTACTGAACAAGAATGAAAGCTGACATGTTTATTTCCAAGTTTGACACACAAACACTTTAACTATATTCTCAATATTTGCTGTGAATCGTCATAACTTCACCTCTTTGCTGTCGTCAGCGCTCGTGCTCGCAGATTTCTTCCTCGTTTTTCTCCTATAAAAGTTGTAAAATGAATAAAAACGTCTTCAAACCATGTTTTTAAGGTAGAATCGTCTTCTTGTCTCGCATCTGAATGTCTTTAATGTGACTTTTCTCCACGTATGTGGAAACATTTGACGTTTGATTCAAGTATCAAACACACACTTACAGGCGCCGCTTGATGTCACTGGACTCACTCGCTGCTCGACTACACGACACATGTTTTCTAAATAGTAAATACAACTTTTGACTTTAAGTAATAATAAGATGGCACAAGTAATAACACTGATACTCGATATATCAAACATTTTATTCAACTAAGTCATTTGGCTGTTTATCTGTCTCAGACCTTAGATAGACAGATGGAATAAACTGCCTTCCGTAAACAAAAATATTCAGCTTGCATGAAGTTAATCTTCGGAATACAGTAGTATTAACAAAATGAATCATCACTACAAGGACGTCTGTGTTCTAGAAATCCTTCAATAATTAAACATAGTTTTATGCTGCTTTATTTTCATAGATATATTTGTCTTTCTTGGACAGTTAACAATTTTAACTTCCACTCCGACTATGATGCTGATAGTCTGGAAGTTTGATTTAAACAGAAATAAAAATTTAGTATTTAAAGAAAACTTAATGTGATATTATATCACTGAACACAGGCGACTACTCGATTTTATAGTCAAGTAAATAAACATTATTAAATAACCAAAGATTCTGATCTGAAACTGAAGCTGAAACTGATCTAACTTTGTTCTGTTCACCAGGAATGAATCATCAAATATTTTCCACATAATATAGTTTTTTTTAATCATCAAGGCTTCTTTAAGGGTTTTTGGTTTGTTCAAAATGTACGTCTGATTTGTACTAGTACTTCTTTTGACTAGATTTATAAAGTTTATCTATAGTGACAGCAAGAAAACAAAAAAAGACACAAATACTACTTATAGATGTCATCACTGGAAGGACTTGTAGTTTAAACTTCCAATAATCCAACAAGAGTTTAACAAAGAGGAACTTTTATTTCAAGTGTTGTAAACAAAACAGTATTAAATTAGTACATAAAGAATTGTTTTCCTCAACAGTACAGAATTAAATAATGAAAACAAGAAAACACAAACAATAGAAAAACAGAATCAAACACCAAGGCAGCCATTCTGCAGTGACTGAAGTTGGTTTTATGTCACTTTTGTTTCAATAGTTAAATGTTCTCAAATGTGATGTAAGACCAATGAACACATGTTATCTTGACGTGTTATAGTCAAGAAAATACAAATAAGATGAAAAATATAAGATTCTCATATGAAATGAAAGTTTGATTCAAGATATTTTTTGTATCCTTTATTGCTGACCTTGACTAGAACAAAACTAAACAAAAGTTGATGTTTGAAGCCGTCTTGGACCATTTCACCAAACTTTGAAAGGGTTTAAATGAACTTTATACTGGTATTTTATAGCATCTACTACAAGTTTGATGAAATGTTCATCTTCTACTGATGCAACACAAATTCTGCTCAAGTGATTAATTTAAATCTATTGCAGGTTTTCAGGAAGAGTTTGTGCACAGAGTAGGTGATAGTGAAGGGTCAGCATGAGGTCAATGTCCTGTTGATGCGAGTGTTAAGGGTTCCCTTACCCGAGTCATGAGACTTTTACTCCATATGAACCGATTCAAGCCCATATATTGATTTTGCTTTACATTGAGATCCAAAGATCTATATAATCATTAATATTTCAGATCAAGGATGAATCAAGTTCTGATGTTAGATAAACTATGCGAGTAACGTGTGTTGAACCATGAGCTCGTTATTACATGTGTGAGGCTCTGAAAAGAGCCGTTGTTGTGACGGAGGTGCTGCTTCAAGCTCTCTCCCCGCGGATGCGTCGAGCCAGCTGGATGTCTTTGGGCATGATGGTGACTCTCTTGGCGTGGATGGCGCACAGGTTGGTGTCCTCGAACAGACCCACCAGGTAGGCCTCGCTGGACTCCTGCAGAGCCATGACGGCGGAGCTCTGGAAGCGCAGGTCGGTCTTGAAGTCCTGAGCGATCTCACGGACCAGACGCTGGAAAGGAAGCTTGCGGATCAGCAGCTCGGTGGACTTCTGGTAGCGACGGATCTCTCTCAGGGCGACGGTGCCGGGCCTGTAACGGTGAGGCTTCTTCACGCCGCCGGTGGCCGGGGCGCTTTTCCGGGCAGCCTTGGTGGCCAGCTGCTTCCTGGGAGCTTTTCCTCCGGTGGACTTACGAGCGGTCTGCTTGGTTCTTGCCATTGTAGTAGAGTTGTGTTCCTCAACAGAGAAGTGTGAGCGAGAGCAGCGTTGGCTCCTCTTTTAAACAGTCAGGAGCTCGCGCGTCACTGAGACGCCTAGTTCTTGTCCCCTCCTGATTGGTCACTTGTGCACGCCTGCCCCCTACAGGAACATAACGTCGCTACTGATTGGAGGAATCCGGTTTGAAACGCATTCATTCTTTGAATTCTTTCCAAATGAATTTAATATCAGTAAACACAACATAAAAACAAATATAAACAACTGTACATATTTACATAAGTGGAAACACTCAATCAAGCCAAATATATTCACACACAAGAATATAAAAAACAGAAGACATTACAACAACGTGATCTTATGATCAAGTAACACTTGTGTCCATTTCTGCATGACTGGCTTTTGTCATTGTATGTTAAGTGTCTCATGGCTCTCATTTTACTACATAAACTCTCATTCAGTGTGGGATCATGGCAGAACATATCCTTTTTTCGCATATCCATTATTCATGTAAATTTCCGTGTTTTGTTTTCATTATCTTAGCTTGACATTTGTTAAGAGATGTGGTGTGACTTGGTTGAGGTGAGTAGTGATGGGTCAGTGACGCGTCATGAAACGTTTCAATACCCAGCAACACTGTATTGATACTGACATCTGCTGGACGTTATGAATCATTACAAGCAACCTAGTGCAGAAGCTCAACTGACACTGATTTGATGACCTTGTATATACAATATTTAAGTCCATGTGTTTTGCATTGCATCGTTTTGATACAGTTAAATAAAAAATGGAAATATGTACAAAATGTAAACATGCAAGTGAAGGTGTGTTGTGAATGAGGATGCTTGTGCACATGTTTTTTTGTTTTTACACATTTTTGTTCAAAAAAATAAGCTTCTCCAGTCCTTAAGGATGAATCTCAGCAGAGCCTCATCCAACACCTGCTTCCCGGAAGCTTGATGGTTAAAATTAGACTTAATTATGAATGAAGCAATCTTGAACGTTTTGTACAGTGACTGTATACCTGAGTTCATCCTGGACGTTTGTGGGAATTCATTTTCGTGCCTATTCTAATACGACCATTCTGTCGAACAGATTCGACATATAACCTGCAGAAAAAATATGAATAGTTAATACTCACTTTCTAAAGGAATTTGATTCAAAACGGTTATTTTATTGTTTGGTTGATATATTTGAAGCTGGACACTGTGTCCATTGATTTTGATCTATAAGGGGATGCCCCTGTTGTTGTTGGTAATTATTTTGGTTTTATCTGCCAGGATTTCCATTCCATAGGCTCTAGAAATGGTGTCAAGCCTTTCAACTTGGCTGGCCAGTTCTTCTTCATCTCCAGCTCATCAATGTCATCCGAAAATGGACGTTTGTGATTGGTCTGCCTCCTAGGCTGACGGTACCTTCATCATGTGCCACGGCATCCGTCATGATATGCTCCAAAAAAAGATAGATTGCAGTAGCTGACAGCACCGCCATCAACACCAGCAAAGGCCACCACAGACCAAGGATCATCATGGTTCACAGAGCTGAAAAGAAGCCCAGTATACCACCACAGGCAAAATCCGGCCTCCTCACCTATGCCAACGACTGGCAACTGGAAGTAGACCTGGGCAGACAACTGAAGTTTCCTCCCAGGATTACATCAACCAGGCTTCGCCCAGACTTGATCATTTTCTCAGCCGTGGGAAGAACACATAGACGAGGCCAATGAGAGGAAGCCAAGTACCAGGAGCCAGTGGAAGAGTGCAGGAGGCAAGCCTGGAAAACAATCTGTGAGCCACTGGAGTGACATATTTTATTAGTATTCTATCGTTTTGTGTTGCTGTTGATTTAATATTTTGCATTTATATTTTAAGTATGTTTTCAATCTTTCTTAAATATACTCCCACAGCTCTGTATTGGATTCAAAAATTAAGTTATTTATTTAATTAATTACATATACAAGTTCCTTTATAATTTCTTTTTAATTTACAATATATCATTATGTAGCTTCCAATATTCCCTTTGGTCACATTCTCCTAAAATGGATTAATCTTCTACCGTCAAATAGTCTGATTTTTATTTCATCTTAATATAAGTCGATAATAAGTCAAACCTAGAGTCGCCACATGGAGATTCAGCAACAAAATAAGTGATATTTTACCTAAAATTAATATTTCCTTCATTTTTTAACTCACCCTCATGTCGACTAAGGTTTGATTATTCTGTTCCTTTTTAGAGTCATAGACTGAAGTTTAAATCCATATCACAGTCATGAATACATTCAAATACCTCCATACTGCTCTTCTGTAACGTCGCTATTGGTTTGACAGCTTGACAAGAGAAATTGTTCAGAAAAATAATTAAGCAAGTCTATCTTTAGTGTGTTTTGTAGAATAAGCTAAAAGGCTAACATGCTACACAGACACTGCAGGAAAATCTGGTGAATTACCAATTTAGACAGCCAAGCCTTGAGTGAAATATGAGTGAACTATCATTTTAAGTCTTTCCCTTGTTTATTTAAGATACATTAATTAAAGATGCTGGTCACAGGAGATCAAAGTTCTAATGTTCTGCTTTAAAGGAATTGAGTTTCATGAATCGCTGTTCAATTAATAGACCTGTCAAAAGATGATGTCATAAAAAAGTGTTTGATTTGTTCCCAGAAACAACAGAATCAAAGTAATTACCAAACAAGATTAAAGTATCTTCCCCTCTCTTGAAGATATAAGACTTGTGGGTCGTGTTGTGATTAAGCCATATGTAGGAACAACAGATTTGGACCTGGTTGTCACTATGATTTTTAAGGGCTTACATGGAGACTGTAGCTGCTAAAAAACAAAAGGCCACTCAAATATCATGTTATCCTCCAAGAAAGAAAAGTGGGATCAAGAGCAGCAGCTGAGAAGATGGAGTTTAAAGAATATGAAAGTTGAATTGTAGGCTGGCGATGGACTGGACAGAGGAGAATCTCAATATGGACGACATCCAGGTCCAAGCCAAGATACTTCTCCCTCTTGTTAACAAATATTTTGACCAGATCTCTGCAGTTCAATGGACCATGCTGGCCACTGGGTCATGGGACTCAGCCACTCAGGTGATTCTGGCCGAAATGTGTGGCGACATTGTTCAGACTCTGACAGTGGCCACCCTGAAACGAATGATGCCAGTACTGCGAGAGCAAATGAATTCCTCATCCACGACTAGTGAATCCAGTGTCAACATAAATCTCGGCGACACCATTCCCAAAACCTTTGCTGCTGCTCTAAACCTTCCTCAGCAGTCGTGTCAAGACGCACAACAGCTCACAGCACTGATGGAAGGAGAGGTCTGGCAAAGAGTCAGTACAGCACTATCTGCTGCCAACAACACCAACGTTGTACCCCCAGAACCTGTCCTCTATGTGCCAGCAGCCATCGGCAACCTGACTTCTCACTGCATGATTCCGAACATCACTACATGTCTCAAGAGATTCATAAACAAGCTCAACCAAAAGAGTTTCGCTTGTTGCTGGCAGTGCAAGAAGTTTGACACGGATCAACACAAGCAGAGGGAGGTTCAAGAGTTCCTGGTAAGTGAAGAGCCTGTCAGGTGCGAGTCATCTCAAAGCCTGAAATCCGGGATCAACATACCTTCTGCCACCGAAGCTGTGACCGGAATCCTCCAGAAATGGTCCGTTGAATATGCCACCAACGAAAATGAAAGTGAAAGCAGGAGAAATGAAGAAAAGCCATCCAGCATCTTTCCAGATGCACAGATAGCAGCAGCAGAAATTGTTACCACAGTCATTGAAGACTTGCATCAGCTTTGCTTCAGTGACTTTCAGACTGTTGGCCATGACGCTGCCGCCACTCATTTCAACATGAGTTTAATTTTGGACAAAGTGAAGGAATACTTTACCTTGAACAATGACACATTGGCTGTCGATCAGAAACAAAGGTTCTCAAAATTTATACAAACACAATTTAAAAAGACAATTACGTGTTTAGAGAAAATGGTTCAGAGCCGGAACTGTGACTTCCTGATAGATCTCAAGTCGACTTTGTTGTCTCAGGTTATTGACTCAGAAGCAAATTCTCTGCCTTCTTCCTGCACCTTAATGAAGACTCAACAGGACCAATTCATGACCTTCAATAGAAAGACCACATGGAAGGTCTTCTCCGATGATTTAGAAAAGATCCAGATGAAGGTTGAGGAGATGTTTTCTAAGTTCGACTTAAGCAGGAAATCTACAGCTCAGGTTAGTAAGATACTTGAAGAAATCAGCAGTGAAATCCAGACATTCTCCAGAGAACTGACAGATAAACTGTTTAAACAAATAACTGAGGGAAGGATTTGTCCAATGCCTTTGTTGTCTGGAGGGAAACATTATTCAAACTCTGTAGTTTCTGCAGCCAACAAGAAAATAGAGGAGACAGGGATAGACATATGTCCTGATGTTCTTTATCTGATGACGGATGACATGGTGTGGAGGTTCCTGCAGCAGGTTCTTCTGTGGATACAGACGGAGTCTTTGAACAGCCACACAGAGGAAGTGTCGGGTGCACTCAGTGACATCAATGAATACATCATGAAAATATTGCCTGAAAACAATAAGCACCAACAGCAGCAGGTTTTCAACAACACAATCCGCAGACACAAGCAAACTCTTTCCAAACGCATCTACCGTTCATATTCTTCATCTTCTTCCAACTATGACTCCAGCACTGAGGAGGACGACAACTTCCTCGCCCGGGCACATATCGACAGCCGGCTCATTACCCGTAAAGTTCCGCTTATGCTTGAGACCACATCCTGTAGTCAGGACTTCACGTCCACGAGTCAGATGTTGGGGAATACATTCTGTCCGACGTCAATCAACTCGACATCGTCGAACGTGGTGCTGATCAGCCAACTTGTAGGTGCCTTGATCATGAACTTGGTCAAGTTGCTACCATGGGAGTCGAGAAAGTCCATGCAGATCGAAGACATCCATTTGGTCATCAAAGATCTTTCTGAATACGCCCTTGATCAGCTGAGTCCTTCTTTTACTTCAGTGCTCATGGACAATGACTGCTTTAATAAAGTGATCAAGGCAGTAATTAAGGAACTTATACATGACATGCGTTCAGTGGAGAATCTAATGGAAAGCTTGGTAAAGCATCCCAATCCTGCTTCTTATAATAACCTCATCAGCTGCTTGAAAAACCAAATCAATACTTTGGACCCTCCAAAAAAAAAAGGCAAGATTGGAAACTTTTTCCTGAGGGTGTTTGCCAAGCCTCCATGTTTCTGACTCAAGACACATTCGCTGAAGTCATTGATTCTTCTGTGAAGGACGTGTACATAAATGTGAATATTGTTTTTGTTTTAATAAAACTTTATTATTGTTTTGTGTCTCTGTTTACAGATTTTTAACTACGGTATGCTACAAAATGTATGGGGGTCCCTCAGCCACAAATATTATTGATTTGAGTAGTGGGATATTTAGCTCTATACTGGTTAAACTTATGTTGACCCAGTTTTTCTTGCTTGTATATGCTGTAAAATAATGTTACAGATCAGTCCGTTTATTATACCGTCTTTCCACCTTTAGCCATACTATTGTATGGCATACCAGTGATAAGACCCAATCCTTTTATCTATCTATCTGTCGGTCCGTCGGACGTCAATAAATCTTCAAGTTTTATCACGGTTGATTTACAAAATATTACATCACAAGCTATTATGTAGTGATCGTAACAAGTGGCTTGAATCAAGATATTCTCAGAGAGAGAATTAACCCTGGTGAGACTTCTGTGGCAGTTTGTCTCTCATTTGACCATCTCCTTATTACCGTCGATGATAGAGCGTGAAGTTTTTGTAAAATTAGGACTCCTGATTTAGTTGGAGCAGGCAACCAAAACTTGTTTAATTAAAAATGTAAAGTAGTTCAACCTTGCTTTGTATTCTAGATTGAAAGCCATAGGTTAATGAAGGTGATGAGGATGATAGGTGAATGAGGTCTTTGTTTAGTACCCCAGATTGAAAGTGTTAAAAGACTGAAGCTTTAATTGCATCATTTTAACCAAGTGTGTCTAAAAAAGGAACATGTGACATCATAAATGTTTTTCTCGTTATCAAAGATGAAACTCAGTGTCAGAACAATAAACTTTGATCTTAAACCCCAAACATGATGACGTATATAATACTGATGCTGTTTTGTTATTCGCACAATGCAAATTGCTAATGAAGCTTTGGAGTATCATCTGACATGGATCCCATTCAAATTAACCCAGAAATAATTCTACCACTTGTGAAGCAGTATTTTGATCAACTGTCAATAGTCCAGTGGACAATGTTGGCAGCTGGGATGTGGGAGTCGTCTACACAAGTGCTCCTTGCCGACATGTGTACTGAGATTGTTCAGAAGCTTTCCATTTTTGTCCTGCAACGCTTGTTGCCCATTTTGAAAGGTCATCTACTAAAAGCATCTCAGCAACAACTGAAACAATTTGTGGAAAATTTGAAGATTAACATTGGAGATGCGATCGAAACAACTTTTGCCAAAGTTATTAACGTGCCACCTAAGAACTCAACGGAACTCACAGCATTTGTCGAAGGAGAGGTTTTACAAAAGGTGAACTTTGCTCTGTCAGCAGTTGTAACTGCCAATAATCCCCAGCCGATTCTTTACGTCTCAAGTACGATGTGGAGTTTTGGTTCTTTGTACATCATGATTTGTCACATCACCAAGTGCCTTAAAAGACTCTTGAGCAATTCTGAGCAGTGTTGGAAATGTCAACAAACTGACATTGGTCAAAATAAACCACCAAAATACTTAAATATTGAGACAGCCAGAGGTGAATCTGTGTCAAGACTGAGACGTGGAATAAATGTTTCCTCAGCATCTAAAGCTGTGGAGGAAATACTTCTGAAATTGAACAGTGAGGATGATGAATCAATTCTGGCGCGACCTCTGGATGCTGAAGTTACCGCTGCTCAAATCGTGGACTTGATTATGAAGGACTTGCACCAAGTCAGTGTAGGCAAAAATTCCCGCCCACTACACTTTAACCTAAGCGTCATCATGGACATAGTGAAGCACTTTATCTTCACACATGCACACGGGAGCGGCACTGAAGCCGCCTGCAAGCAGAGATTCATGCAATTTGCAAGGATGCACTTTGAAAGGATGACAGATCTGCTGAAGGTGATGATTCATAGCGAGAGCGACGAAATCTTGGTTGACTTTCAACAGCAACCCCGCCAATATCCTCTGATGAAAACAACAGCAAGCACCATGGTAATAAGGCAGTGGACGCTCTCCTGGCAGGTGATTTTTGCAAATATTGCCCCAAAAGTTGAAAATCTGTTCCACAAACTAAGCTCTCCGATAAAACCCTCAAAGGATGTTTGCAACATACTGAAATCCATCTGCGATGAAATACGGATTTTTTCAAAAGAGCTAAGCCATGAGCTGTTCAGTCAAATGGGTGACGGCCAACTGTTACACTTGCTTCCTAAGGAAAGACGACCGCTTGACTCTATCATCTCAGAAGCCAAAAGAAAGTTTGACGACACTGGGCTCAGCATTAGCTCAGAGTATCTCTATGTCATTACTGAAGATGTTGTGGGAAAGTTCTTGCAACAGTTGCTGCTCTGGTTGCAGGTGGAGTCTTCTAACAACAGGATGGATCATGCAGAGAAAATCTCTGTAACTCTCTGCAACATTAGCAAATATATCATGATGATTTTGAATCTTCCCAGAAGCCGGAGCAAAAACTCCAACCGGAACAAAAAGTCGTACAAACAGCAGCTTAGATCTCAATCCACCGGACACAGAAGCACCTTTTCAAATTCTGATCCATGTAGTGAAGAGGAGAGCAGCTATGAAGTCAGGACTCACGTAGACAGTCGGCTTATTTCCCACCGAGCTGCGGTGAGTCCCAACATGTCTGCTTGCAGCATAAATCAGGAGTCGCCTGAAGAGAACTCCACATCTTCCTCCAAGGGGCTGGTGAGTCATTTTGTTGGTGCTCTTATCATGGAGCTGGTCACACAGCTTCCATGGGAGTCAAGAAAACTGCTATTGATGAACACCATCCAGCTCGTCACCAAGCATCTCTCAGACTACGCAGTAGAATACATGCAACCACCAGTGACAGACCCACTAAAAGAAGATTACAGCTTGAAAAAAGTTGTCAAGGATGTTATTAAGGATCTTCTTTGCCAATTTAATTCAAAGGAGGAACTCATGGAGACACTTATGACACAGCCAGATTTGTTCTTTTATAACTATCTGGTAATCTGCCTGAAAGATCATCTTGGCGCTCTCTATGCTCCCAGAAGTAAAGGCAAAATGGGAAGATTTTTCTCAGCGATTGGCAGAGTTTTCACGACCCCCCCGTGCGTTTAAGGACAAGATGGATTACTAATAAAACAATGTGTTTTTGTTTTCGGAACATGACTTTCATTAAGAAAATGGAAGGATCGATTGTTTCCTTGTGGACAGGCCCAGATGCCAAGAAGTTTACTGATCATTTTCACTTTAAATAATGAAATAATCAGGTGAGCTGGGACGTTTTTCATTATTCACAAAGTTGTTTTATAGTACTTATGATAAAAAGACAATGTAATAAACCTTAGCTTGTCCAAACAAATAGACACAGTCATTTATACCAGTTTTATCTGATTATATTAAAAATATTAACATTTTCGATACAAAAAAACAGTTTGCGCCCAAGGTCCCTCTATAAAACAAAACAAATCCAGCCGTGATAGCACCGGGAGGAACTCAACTCCATTCTACATCACATATTATGATCACAACAAAAATCCACAGTGATTAAAAAAAAAAATACACAATGAGGTTTGATGAGGACAGAAAGTGACCTGATACATTTGTGAGTATGTGTTAGTGCAGAGACTCAAGGATGACAGTGTGTGAACGAGGATCAATAAAAAAAAAAAGGATCATCTTATAAATATGCAGCACCAGTCTCAAATATAGTTTTCTCCCTGCTTGTAAAAAGTGTCTTTGGCTCCTTTTACTCTTTAAATAACGGTTTGATTTCGACCAGTTAGCCATTAAAACAAACAGGGCCCACTTGAAAACCAAACTTCTGGTTTCCATTTCCAAAGTCGAACACCGCAACATCGACAATGGGAAGTGTGTCGGAAACCGGAGCGTCAAATTCCAACACGGTCCTCTCCTGTCCGGAGCGTGACTGCAATACGAAAAATAAAAAAGTTAAGAACTGTTCAAAAGTTAGTTTCGTGAGAAAAAGCGCACTCACTTGGCATCCGTCGTAAACTGCACTTATGTAATGTGCATTTTCATGTGTCAGGTCTTCATTGTTGCTGCCTCTGAAGCGCAGCGCCCGCTCGTGGCTGAGGGTGGCAGTGTTGAGCCAGGCAGCAGAGTTCAGACAGTGGTAGGTGAAGGTCTGTCTGGCAGTCGCACTCATCAGCTTTAGGAAATTCAGTTGGACTACATGGACCGGAACACCGTCTGATCCAGAGTAGGAAAACTGGAATGAAGCATTAGGGGAGCAGTTTTATTTGTCAGATAAAAATGAAATTCAAATAAAAAAAGGAACGTGTTCGGGTTTATTGTGTGATTTGATACCCAAAACGTATTTTGTTGATTAAGCAGGTTCTTCTTCTAAATATCACAACAGTCGGACATATCAGATCATTCTTCTAAGAAAAAAAACAAAATAAAAACTGACCTTTTTTCCTTTCCTAAATTCACTGTACCAGGCACCCGGCTTTTCCCCCTTCCATCCTGCAAGCTTGACCTGTTGACAGAATAAAATGAAAAAATTCAACATGTGTTTATGCACTAACTTTTTGAGCTTTTGATCCAGACTGACCGACTGAAACTTCTTGTCCGGCTGTAAACAAGTCTCGCCTTGGGCTGTGAAGTTACAAAAGACCTTGAAGGAGTCTCTGTGGCAGCCCTGGTTTGGATCGATCCAGTATTCACCTAAATGGATCATGGAAAAGAGAAGAATGTTTAACATCAATGTTGCTAACCCCAAAACTGTATGGGTTTTGGTACCGTTGGGAAGATCTGAATGCAGCAGCCACAGTTCCTTGCAGGTTCTGGCTGGGCTGTTGTAAGTCCCAAGTGGATTCCTTAAACCCTCCACCTCTACTTTCATGGAGGACAGTGAGGCGAAGACCTCCTCCATGGCTTCTTGACCTTCTGTCCTCACGTTCATCCAACTATCTGGTGCTGGCTGATCACCCTGCATCCATTCATCCTCCACTACTTCGATAAGCTCTTCTTCCAGAGAGGCTCCATCCAAGATGATCTCTGGTCTTCGTCTGAATGCTTGTTCATGCAGAGGTGACATACCAACTGCAGCTGATCCCTGCCAGAAAAGGAAAAGGACAAACGTAGGTCATTGTAGAGATTTAAAGTTGTTTTATAGCTTTGGTGGGTGGATCTTACTGGTTGTCCTGGAGGCCCTGCTGGTCCAATGTCTCCTCTCGGACCAATTGGACCCTAAACGGGTGAAAACGATGATCTAGTTAGGGTTGGCAAAAAATACATAGGAAACTGTAGAAGTGTAGCTCATAGTACCTGGTTTCCCTTTGATCCCTTCAAACCAATAGGACCCTTAGAAGATACAAGATGAACATTAGCTACTTTTTGGAACATTTATCATTTGTACTCAGTAAACTAATTAATCATAGTCTTCCTGAAAGTTCCAAAGTGAAGCAACATGACCTTTACACAGTCCAGTTGCTTAATTTTGGAACCTTCAGAATAACCATGACCTTCAAAATAAAAATTAAAAAATGATTATTTAAATAAAGAAGGTTTTTTTATTACACTTACAGCAAATCCAGAAAGACCTGGAGGTCCAGTTCCTCCCACTGGCCCAACAGGACCCTAAAAGAAAATACACTATCATCAAATATATTCACACTTCTAATATTGTATTTGAAATACATTTCTTAATAACCCTTTAAATCTTATCTGTTGGAATGCCTTGATTAGTAAATATAAATATTCACTTTCAACAGACCCATTTTTTTTCTGTAATTCAATTAAATAAACAAATTAAATGCCACATTTATCAGAAAAACATGTTTTGGTAAAATTACTTGTTTTTGTATTTTCATTACCTCTTCTCCCTTTGGTCCAGGTAGTCCTTGGTTCCCGGGTGGTCCCCTGTCACCCTTCTCTCCACCGTCTCCTGGAGGTCCGATCAACCCAATAAGGCCTCCGTGACCCTGTTACGGAGTTGATAGTTGAGTTTTTTATATGTAATAAGTCCTTTTTTTAGGGGAGAGGCATACCTTGTCTCCTTTTCTGCCATGGTCTCCCTTAAGTCCCAATAGACCTGGTGGACCCTGAAAAGATAGGGAATCGTGGTGAAGAATTATTTGGTACACATAAGAAAGAAAAGGTTTGATGTAAAAATTGTGTTGTGACTACTATTTTCACAAAGACACTGATCATTCTGTTGCACTATTTTTTCATTGCAAATGCGAATGGTCTCACCATCGGGCCTGGTGGTCCCGTCTGCCCAGGAGGTCCGTTTAAACCCTGTTCACCCTGAAGAGAGTTAACAACGGAAACATGTTAACGCTTTAATTACATGTTTTCACACGAGAACATGCCTTCTATTCTGACATACTCCAGGGCCTGGAATTCCTCTGAGACCCTGAGGGCCGAACTTCCCTGGGTGTCCCTGAGGGCCCACAGGTCCTTTTTTTCCCAATGGACCCTCCAATCCAGATGCACCCTGAAATTGAAGCACAATTGTAATGTCATCAAAAGTAAATCCAAGTTATTCAGGGTTAGTTGAACCAATTTGGAAAATATTTACCTTCATTCCTTTCACTCCTGGTTTTCCTTCTTTCCCATGCTTGCCAAGGTGACCCTGAAAAACACATTGCATTTATAGGCATCTAATTGCGTAGATAAAACAAATAGACAGGTATGTTCGGATGACAATCAAACATACTCTTCTTCCTGGGGGTCCCGGTTGTCCTGGTTCACCGGCTGCACCTGGAGGTCCCTGTGAGGATAGACAATTAAAAAGTTGAGAATGGCTTTCATTTGATGATAACGACTTTTGGCTCACTGATTTTCCAGTCTCTCCGATGTCGCCCTTAGAACCAACTTGACCATCAACACCCTGACACATAAAGAGAAAAAATTGTCTAGTTACTTTAATATATCATAAAAGTGGTCTATATACCACACTCACGTTGGGTCCAGTTTCTCCTTGTTGACCGATGTCCCCAGTGATTCCAATTGGCCCCTGTGAGCGAGATTGTGAGTACAGAGCACTGACTTGTAAGGGTTCATTCACTCACGGCTGTGCCTTTAGGTCCATCTTCCCCAGGCTGCCCCCGGGCTCCTGGAGGTCCAGCTGCTCCTGGAAGGCCTGTGTCGCCTTTCTCCCCATTGTCACCTTTCACACCCTGCAAGAAAAAAAAAACGTTTACAAACTATAGTGAAGGCACACTAAATGAAGACATTTGGACTACCAACTTACATGTGGTCCTCGAAATCCTACCGGTCCAGGGTCTCCAGATTCCCCATCCTCCCCCTGCAAGGATATAACACTGCTTATAGACAAAAAACCCACGGGATTACGAGAAAAAAAGGTTTTCGATTTGCTTTAAGTCAAAGAACAGAAAATGTAAACAGATTTTAGAAGCAAAAAAGCTAAACTTATATTCAAAATGTGGATTCCTTCTGGGAAAGAGATTAGACACAAACCTTTTCTCCGACACCACCTGGCGTCCCAATCATGCCGCCTCGCCCAGTTGGTCCCTATAGTAGACAAACAGTGGTAAGCCATCGACATGGTACTGTCGTGATGATGGAGTAAAGCCAATATTGTGACTTACCACTCCGCCAATTGGGCCTTGAGGTCCAGATGGTCCTTGTTGGCCAGGTGGACCCTAACAAGGCACATTTATAAACAAGAGCAGGGTGACATACATCCGAAAATGTAAACAGTTTAATCTCACCATGAGTCCCACATGTCCACTCTCGCCTTTCTCCCCAGGCATTCCTGGCATTCCCTGAAACAGTAGGCTTTACATCTCTTTTCAATATCAGCATGGATGTAGCCTACCTGTAAACCAATTGGTCCTCTGGAGCCTTTAAAACCTCTTAGTCCTTCATCTCCTTTAGGTCCATACATTCCCTGTTGACCACGAGGGCCGGGGTCTCCATCCATACCCTGCAAACCACAGTGTCCTTTATGTGATATGAAATACTATATTTTATTGTGAAAAAACACTCAAGTCTCTCGAGAGGCTCATCTTTTGTCCATAAACTCAAACAGGAACATGTTACGCCCCCCATTATATGGTGTTGTTATTTGAGCATTAAGAGTATCATCATAGGCCGCATCTTTGTACGGTATAACAATGAGACCCACCCTTTTTTGCTCTCTGTTTTTGCCCCTTCCCATGGACTGTTACACAAACACTTCAAAAGCTATATCCTCTCTAGAACACACACATGTTTGACTTCAATTCCCTGTCTCTTTTTTTGACAAAAAAATTACTCACTGGGAGTCCTGGCTGGCCGACAGGCCCTTGAGGTCCGGCACTCCCAGGGGGTCCCTACATAAAGAAGCCACAAAGATTCGAGATCATTTGTTGAATTAGAATTAGATTTTAACATGTACTTCAAACTAAAAACTCACAGATTCTCCTTTATCTCCTTTGCTTCCTTTCTGCCCAGAACCTCCCTGTTCACCCTGTGGACACACAAAAACCCTCGTCACTTTAAAGAACACACAGCTGTTGTCATTGAATGGTGTACCTTGTCACCATCATCGCCTGCTGGTCCTGAAGGGCCTGTTCCTCCAGGCAAGCCGACTGCTCCCTGATCTCCATCCTGACCCACTGGTCCAAAAGGACCTTTTTCACCCTGAAATCCAATGACAACATTATTAAAAAACTATTTTCTTTTTAATCATGAATCTTTTTTTTTTACAGGTTCCCCCTTCTCGCCCATTGGTCCAGGTCCCCCTATCGCTCCAACTCTTCCTGGTTGTCCAATGGCACCAGCAGCTCCAGGTGGTCCTCGTTCACCTGATGCACCCTGAAATAAATAATATGTAAATTGCGGAACAGTTTGACAATAACAAGAGTTTGGGTTAATGATAATTCCTAGTTGTTGTCATCCTCCTTGAGAAGTATTCTTGATGCTTACCAATGCTCCTGCTGTCCCACTTGGCCCAGACCCCCCTTTTAAACCCGGAGGTCCCTGTGCACCAGTAAAAGCAAATCTTAACACAGAGAACATGTTTAAATGCAAAAATAATCATATCCATGGCATACCATGACGCCCGGGGCTCCTCGAGTCCCCCTAAATCCTTTCAATCCTGTGGGTCCACTCTTCCCACCGGTACCTGGCAAACCTGGGTCACCCTGGTTAGAAATAAAGTGAATTATTTCCATTGCTTAATCAATATTTTTTTTCTACATCAATGGTCTTGACATACTTTTCCTCCTTCCTTCCCAGCAGTTCCCGGCAAACCATGCTCTCCAGGCACACCAGGGGCTCCAGGATGACCTCTGTCTCCTGTTGGACCAGATTCCCCTGATTTCCCCTTAAACACACACACAAGCAATCAGAAAAGAAAAATCTGACAAATATATTCAGTTTTAAAGTAAGCTCACCTGCGGTCCCACAACACCGGTGGGACCTGGTGGTCCAGTCTTTCCTTGGAATCCCTGCATCACATTAAGAACGATGGTGAGCAAAGTGAGGAGAATGATTATGAGAAGATTTGCTCAACTCACAGGCTCGCCTCTTTGACCTGGATGACCAGGAAGTCCATCCTTACCAGCCGGACCCTGAATGACATATGACATACAGATATAAGTCAACAAAATCTAAACACAGAAACATTATGCAATTATACCTTGTCACTCCCAAGAAAACATGGCATTATTTGAAGACAGAAGAAGTGTTTTTTCTTTGATTCACACACAATATTACTACCGTAATAACCAGAAAACCACCAGGTCTTGAGCATTAATCTTCTTGCAGCAATAGTTTTGATGCATTATTGTAATACGCACCGTTGATCCTTTAGGTCCTGGTTCTCCGTTCTGTCCGTTTGGTCCAGTAGGTCCCTAAAGAAAAGCAGAGGATTAAAGATGGTTCATGTCCCCATGTGTATTAACAGCATATTCATATTACCCTATCGCCAACAGATCCAGGAGGTCCATCCTGTCCTGCCGTGCCCTGACAAACACAACAACATGGTCAACAACCCAAGGGAAAACTATTGAGAAACTGTTAAGATTAGCTATCAGCTGACCTTTTCTCCTGATTTGCCTGTAGGTCCTTTTGCCCCTCTTGCTCCACGGGAACCCTGATGAAGATTAGACATTTATAAGTCAAAAACTTTTTCTTGAAAACAGACATTCCACTATGAGTCACTCACATTTGGGCCTCTCTGTCCTGCACTTCCGGGTTGTCCAGCAGGACCCTGGTTTGTATCAAGGCCAAAAATCAGTGAACAAAGAGGTTCTACAAGAATGCTTTAGCATTTACCTTCTTTCCTTTTTCTCCTAGACCTCCAACAGGCCCCGGGAATCCTTCAGATCCCTGTGATTGAAAAACTTTCTTAGTCATGAAAACTATCTTATAACTTTCATTCACTCGTTAAATAGATTTTACCTTTGGCCCGAGTCGGCCAGGGTATCCTGGAAGTCCTGGAATACCAAGTTTTCCCTGGAAGAGAACGTCACCTTTAACTGTTGTCCTTTCCAGTTAACCACACAAGGAAATAAGAAATTAAAACCTTCTCTCCTGGGGTTCCAAGTGAGCCGGATTCTCCTTGAGGACCCATTTGTCCTTTGGGTCCTTCGACTCCATCTTCTCCCCGACCACCCGTTGCTCCATTTTCACCAAGGTCTCCCTTTCCTCCCATGTCTCCTTTGGCTCCAGGAAAACCATCCTCTCCCTGAAGAAAATATGTTTCCAAGCAGACAGTAATGAACATCCACAATGGTACCAAACAAACTTTATCCTTCAGACCTTCTCGCCTTTACTTCCTTTCAGTCCCCTAACTCCGTCTCCTCCCTGTCAACAAAAGACAATATGATGTGAATAGTAGCTCCTTGACATACAATTCAATTCAATATACTTTATTAAACTCCATAGAGAAATCTAGCAATCTAGAAATTCAACATGTGGTGCAGTGAAAAAAACGCAGGAAACACGCAAACATCTTTAAGACATTCATGTTTGAAGTACGTTTATATTTAGTAATATATTTTTCATGTATCCAAATCACTAACACAGAAGCAATTGAAGAATGTTTTCGAAGCTGCTTTTAATTGAAATATTCTATGCAGTGAAATGTATATACTGTATGTGACTTTTCTCACGAGTCTCAGAGGGCTATAAGCTAAATTAATAAATGTTTAAAAGTAGTTGTACAGTAGTTTACCTTGACTCCACGTTGTCCTGGGTAACCAACAGGCCCCTGCATACCAAGATTACCCTGAAAGACAAACATCAACACCATGAAATGAACAGCTTGAATCATGTCAACAAACCAAACATATTTCTGATGCATGTAAACTGAGATGAAAGAAGTATGTAACAAAATAACAAATTTCATTTTTAATTTCAAACATATTTATGTTAAAATATTGATACTCTACCTGAATTCCTTTTTCACCAGGAGTTCCTTCTCTCCCTGGATGACCCTGAAAATCAAAGACCGAAAATGTTTTAATTTTATCTCCCAATGAAAAAGTGGACCTGAGTGTATGCTTCCACACACTTGCCTTTTACAACAATTATTTGGACTTCTTGAGTTACTGATCAATGCAGAAGATTAATTTGTTCAGCTTTGTTAAACATCACACAATATTCAAAACACATTTAGTGGTAATGGTAAATGGCTCTTACTTATATAGTGCTTTCCATGCTTATTCAGCACTCAAAGTGCTTTACACTAAGTTACAAATTCACCCATTGATCACACACTGATGGGAGTAGGCTTTGATGTAGTGTGCCAGCTCAACCATCAGGGTAGGGTGTCTTGCTCAGGGACACAATGCCACAATCTTGACTGGATCTGGGATTGAACCTACAACTCTTACATCACATATATTTGTTATTTGAATTTGGCTGTGGGTTACCTCAAGGCCCTGCCTTCTGACTGAGAGAGATCAATGCATTCGCTACCGAGTAGGCCGCTATATTACGCCTCACCTATCTCAAAATGGCCGTATTTCTTTTCTTAGATTTGACGAAAAGGCCCATTAGGAATATTACCGTCTTGGAAATAGATGCTGGCAAATGTTTCTGGTCTAGGCGTGCAGATCAGCTTCTAATCAGCAAAGACTGTGTTTGTGTGTCGTCGCGCCTCTCATACAGTAAATAATCATGCGGATGCAACAAGTTAAATATGGCTACCAGCCAGTAGCATGTCGTGGCGCGGGTATGCGAGGACTATCGTCACCTATATGAGGCTGACCACTAGTCACTTGATACTTCTGGCCAGTGTGTGAGGGGATGAGATTGAGGCGGTGCAGAACATGTATAAGCGTGGACCCTAGTACTGTCCTGAGTCTTCTAGTCAGTGGTGGTTTGAGTATGTGTATGGTTACTTCCAGCTGTTCCTGGCGTCATCTACAGTTTTTTCCAGCAGTGTCATGTGTTATGATCAACTAGTCTTGGCTAAAACAGACTCTCTTTATAAGCTTTCAGCATCATATGCCGTATCGCCACAGCCTAGTCACTGCAGGAACCTAGAAGTCACTGCAGGGTCCATGTCTTATGCAGAGGCACCTTGAATGTTTTGCGTGGGGGTTTTATTAATTTGTGCAACACCCTATTCAGTCCGCCTCCCTGAGTGTAAAATAGCAGCAATTTAGGAGGTCTTATATATACACCGGCAGCCTACCGCCCCCTGCAGGAAGGTGAGTGTATTGATCTTTCTCTGTGAAAAAAGTAAGAGCCTTGAGGTAACCCATAGTGACGTACATGGCAGAGCACAAGAACCCTGTTCATGTTATGTTTAGAGTTTTATGTTTAGATGTTGAGAAAAATGTGTTTACCGTGGGACCGTCATTTCCAGGTAAACCTTGCGTTCCTTTCTTCCCTTGAGGCCCCTGTAAAAGAAGAATCATTTAATGATCTAGTTTTCTGCATCGATCTGTTCAGAATTCCTACCTTCTCTCCAGGCATCCCAACTAATCCCTGAGGACCCGGGAACCCCTGCAGACGACAAGAAATATTATCATTTCACAGAGTTACTGTGAGTTAGGCTGTGATGTACCAGGATTCCAGGATTTCCTTGCTGTCCAGCTGCTCCCACTTCTCCAGGTGGCCCCTGTGATTTACAGCTGTAAGACTTACATCTTGACTTATGATTTTCTATGATATTTGAACTTACTATGTTCCCCTTTGAGCCTTGAACCCCATCAATTCCACGGATACCCTATGAGAAGACAGAATATAACTGGATAGCCATTTTTTTTTAATTTTTTTTTTTTTTTACGCACGATCTGTCCTGGTGGTCCTGGACGGCCGCGGGAGCCAGTCAGGCCTCTGGAACCCTATAATGCAGAGAAAAGTGTGAAATTTCCCAAGTGCATTTTGTAGCGTTTTAAACAATTGCATTAAAGAGAGTCCAGAAGAGTATTGGAAACTAATTTACAATTCATTTAAATCATGTGTTTTATTACTTGGAGGGGTTTTCAATTACAGCAGCACTGCATAACAATTTGTTTTTTTCTTATTTTTCATTTTCGATAATGATTGTTAAATTAAAAGTCACGAAGAATAATGCTATGATTTTAACGGTGCCATTTACTATGCCTGTGCGATTCACCTGGAGAGTCCATGTTACCTTACGCTAGTGAGTCAGAGCCTGACGTGCATTAAGTGCTTTGTACGTTGCAGTTAGGCTTTCTTGACACTGGGGGGAGCCACAAACCATTATTTGTTGCTGCTTTAAATTGCAATGGTATGAAAATTGGTGCAACAATAAAGGTTTATTTTTAGTATTAATTATTACAAGTTTTTATTTATTTATAATGTATTTACATTTTCCTTGAATAATTCCAAGGAGAAAACTCTGTTGTTTATATTTTGTAAAATAATTATTTATTTTACAAAAACAGTAATCCAAGGATAGGTTGAAAGACTACTTCAGTTTCTGTATTTCTATTTGATTAATTATGTTTAATGTAAACTTCCCAAAACTGACCTACGCTTAATTTGAACCACATAATAGCTACAGTGTTTTTTACGAGTCACTCACTGCATCTCCCGGCTGTCCCCTAGGTCCTGGTGGTCCTTCAGATCCCTGGGAAGAAAAAAAACAAAATGTCAAATAATATTTACTTACTTACTTATAAACACACACATAAGAAGCTAATAAAATGATCACCTTTTCACCAACTTGTCCCAGAAGACCAGCAGACCCAGGCTTCCCTCGTTCCCCCTGTAAAAACCCACAGAAATAAGTGTTGGAAACAGTTGTTGCCTTAAATTGTTTGCTCTTCTGAACTTACTTTGTGGCCTTTGTCTCCGGGTAGACCAGGTAACCCATCCAAACCTCGATCACCCTGGTGGAACAATAAGTGTGTAGAGTAATTGAGTTTGAAAAACTACTTCTGGTTTGGTTTCTAAATCACCTTTGACCCTGTTTCTCCCAGAGCACCACGTCCTCCGTCCACACCTGCTCGGCCCTGAAACAGATTAAGGTCGATTAAAACTGTGAAGACGTTTTCGGAAATAGAGAGGTTGGTGTCGTACCCTTTTTCCAGGTCTCCCATTCGGGCCAGGGATGCCGGTTAATCCAGGAGGACCCTAAAGAAAATTGACAGGTTTCCTCACATCATGGATCATAAAGTTTTCCACGTCAATACGTTAACAATGATAGTGAAGCAAACAATGTTAGCTTTTTGTTTGCGGTTTTAAATGTACTGTTCATCAATATACACCAAAGATATGTAATTAACAAGCTTTGATTCACATGAATTTCAAAATACACTGTATAGAATTAGCTAGAAAGGAAAAGGAAAGATTCTCTGTCTGATTCCTGGTTGTGCCCAAGTAAAAAATACTTACTGCCGGGCCCATGTCTCCACCGGAACCCTTGAGTCCTGAGGTTCCTTGTGAACCCTTAGATAACAGAAAATCGTTTTTTAAATACATGTTTTATACTTGACTTATAAAGCAACTTAAACCAAAACCATTATAAGTCAGACTCACCAGTGGTCCAGGTCTACCTCTCAGCCCAAGTGGTCCTGGTGGTCCCTTCATAGCCAGCTTGGATCAGAGAATGAATTTATATTTGATCAGCCTGGTCATCATTACATTTGCAATGAACAACAAAAGAATGAATGATAAATACAATAAAGCACAAGACAGTGTCTGTTTTAAAATTGAAGTAACGTGGCTCCTGTGGCCAAGAAAGATCTAAGCCAAAGTAGAACCAATGATTCTACACATCGCAAGAAATTTGTTTTGGCATCTTAAGTAGTTTATTAGGATGTGTCCTTTAAAGTGCATATGTGTGACGGGTTCGGTTTTTCCATACCTTGGTTTGCTGCAGGATAGCCTGAGCTTGAGCTTCCTGAGCAGAAACAATGGTGCCCATCTTATCTCCTCCAGACTGAAACTGCACACAGACACAAAACATTAAAAACCAAGGGAGCATTCCATCTTGTGAAGTGCCTCAAACAGTTGAGATGATCCTACAGGAATGATTAGGACATTTCCTGGTGGTCCCTGTATCCCATCAGATCCGGCCAAACCTGGCAACCCTGGAGGACCCTGCAAAGATACAAAGAATCAAACGAGAACACAAACATTTATAAGACCTTGAGTATAATAAAGGGTCCTCACTGGCTCTCCTAGATCGCCTCGTGGTCCCACAGCTCCTGTTATTCCAGGAGGTCCTGACTCTCCCTAGACCAGGACAGCAAACAATACAATTTTAGAGCCGGTAACTCAGTATGGTCATGAGGAAAGACATGAGAAATTGAACTTACGGCAGGTCCTGGGAGGCCATAGGGTCCGACGACTTGAGTTCCCTGAGTGGATTTGACAGAAAATGTTGATTTGTGGGCATGTTTCTGAGAATAATGCTGAAAACTTGATCAGTGTATGATGGGCTAAAGTGAATACAGTGTGTATTCCAACTGGATATGAAATGGCAGTTGAGTTAAAATGATAACTTCATCAAACAGTGTGCTTGAAATGATTAGCTTAGTTAACCTGAATGCAGTGCAAGTATTTTGAATCACTCCTTTTACTTTTAATTAATGTAATGAAAAAAATCATTCGGAAATATTGTTTCCATACCGCTCCCAAAATTCCTGGCTCTCCCTTCTGTCCTTTCTCGGGCAATTCCTGTCAAGGAAAAATATATTTCAGTGTCGGTCAGAGTGGAAGTTTTTCTGTTGACTGTCACCTCTGCATTAATGGTGTGAGCTCGCTCTCTCGCCGCGGGTCCATATCTCTCGTCGTACTCTTCCACATACTCATACTCAGGTTGATACAGATCAGTGCCATTGTCATAGTCTTCATACTCGATGATCTGTCGGGGCGAGGACATATTAGAAGTGGATGCAGACGTTTCACTTCACATCTTCTCACCTCGTAGTCTGTGACGTTAGGACCTGATGTCACGGTGGAGATGGACAAGTCATCAAACAAGTCGCTGTAGTCAAACTCCTCAAATTCTTCCACCACACGTTTTTTGGCAGGCCTTTCCTCCTGAAGCACCAAAAACATGATTTTATGCTGCTTCCATTGCAAATTTTAAAATCTTAAGACTTCAAATCAAACTCCCACTAAAACGTTAAAGAGATCCGGAGCAGACAAAACCTGACTTTAAAATACACAGAGTGTATACAAGTGTTCTAGGTCTATTAGGTCCATTTAAAGGGGCAGCTTTATTTAGCTAAACCACTAAATAAGTGATGCATCCACTTTATTACAGCAATCTAAACACCTCTTATTCATATTGAGAACATATGAAACTAAATCTGGACAATCAGAAGCACAAATACTCTACACTTTAGTCTGGAATACACACATTGAATCTGGTGGTTATCGACTTCTTCCTTTGGTACACTTCTTTTTAAGCCTAATTAAATCAACTCTTATTCTTTGAAAGTACAAACCTATACAAAATTGTTTAAATTATCTACAATTGTGTGCATCTTTATTGTGAAAAATGTTTTAAATTATTGTTATCAATTATATATATTCTATGTTAAAGTATTTAAATAAAAAAAAAAACATAATATAACACTTGCCTCACTTAGGTATGGAAATATTTAAACAGAAGCGTATGTTTAATATAAGGTGACTTTTGACTTGACACAATACACGCAAAATGAAAATGTATTTTTTCAAAAGAATACTGTGTTTTTCTTCATTCAGTCAGGCTGTTTGAATTTAACGTTTGACTGATATCTTTATGTCAGATTTACACCTCAGGACTAAGAAGGGAATCAAGGTAGACGAGGACACCTGGAGAGTTTGGACCTCTGAGTCGGAAGATATATATATATATACAACTCAACAAGCCAAAATGTTTTCATGCCAATGGTGTTGGCACAGAGAGCTGGAAGACAAACCCTTAGCTGAGTTTTAGTGCACACAGGTATCCACTAAAAGAGGATTTGTATTGGCAGAGTTACATTGTTGGCATTAAGATCTTTGTCGGACACATTTTTATTTAAATAGTTTTGGGTCAGTAGTAGAATACTCTGCGAATCATAGTCATAAATCACACTTCATGTAGATAAACACTATGTATAATATAATCATATGAATTATTTTCCAACCACAGCTTTTACATTTACATGAGCATTATAGCACCTTCTTTAAATTAAACACAGATATATACTTGTGCAGCATTAATAATTATCTTCAACTGTCCATGCATGCTAAAAGAATCATGGAAAAACAAATCATGACTTTTCTCCACGTGGTTATAACCCACCATCTGTTGTCCAGGTCTTTGTGTGAGAGTTGGAAACTACTTTGTTCCAGATTAGTGAGAAGAAGCTCGACGCAGCATGTGTTACTTACTTCCACCGTCTCTAAAAGGATGCTGTTATACGGCAGTGCAGCCTCACAGTCCGGGATGAAGTCCTGACAGTAGGTCCCGGCAGCTCCGGGATCGTCGACGATCAGCAGCTGCTGGATCTCTCCCTGCCACACAAACATCTACTAATGATACAGTCGAGACATGTGCTCCATCTCAACATCTATGGCTGTATGTTTCCATTTTGACAGATCAAAGTTCCTGACATGCTGTTTCTATCAGCGCAGACGGGTCTGGAAACAGACGAGCCAGTCGATGACATCCATTGGTCGGATTTCACCCTTTTTTTAAAGCCTTTGAGTGACATCAAGCTGCCGTTGAGGCGGAGCATGTGAATGATACACACATCTTAAAATTACCTAATTAATTTTAACAAGAAAATAAACATGTCTTCGCTATTAAAGGTCGCAGTACACTGGCATCACCAGTAGAGGGTATTCTACAGAGTTGGCTCATATTCAGTTGACAGGCTCAGACAGATCATTTTTAGGGTCTGACACATTTTTGTATCCGTCTACACTATAATTTTTATTGCTCGATGTCTGAAAGTTTACGCTTCACGTGGTGTTTCACGTCATTCCATCCACTTGCTCCCATCCAAGTCTTACAAGTCATGACTGCAACTCTTTAGCTTCTGCAACGACACGCACCTCAAAAACCCCTTCATCGAGCAGACGTGTCCCGAACACAGTTACACCCTCAATGCTCAGATGAGGTTCCGCACCCCTCAGGAGGTCCAGGGTATCCAGCTTAACACAGTCCAGATAGAGAGTGACGGACTGACCCTCCACACTGTAGGCCACTCGATGCCACCTGAACAGGATAAACACATTCAGTGACAACTCTATTCATTTTTACTGTTACTTTAATTGAGAATATAGAAATATTGCCTGGTACTCACTTGCCATCAGCCAGGTTTATTTTCTTAAAAGTGGGGTACATTTCTGGAGATGGTCGCCCTTCGTGGTCTTCATATAGAAACACCGGAGATCGTCCAATCTCAATACCCAGCTGCTGTGTTCCCTGAAGGTGATACAATTGTTGTTGTAATGTGAACAGAGAGTAGACGCAAATATAATATTTATATTATCGATTTATTTTTAAATGGCTGTAAAAGAATTGTGGTTTCTGTCGGGTACCTGTGAGTCATACAATGACAGGAGGAAGGCCTGAGAACCTTTCACGGCTCTGACTGTTGTCATCACAGAGAAATCGACTGGAAATTCTGAATCTGCAGTAGATATTCCAACATTTAGTTTCAGTATATACAGTATATAATACAAATCTTAGTGTGTTCCATTCAGTTGTTTTTGTGTTTGCTTCTAGCCAATAACATATTTGATAAAACAACTATTTAAAACTGATTCGTTTACTATCTTGAGCCCCTTTTTTCATCTTGACAGAAAAATCCAATATTAAATCCACCGCACCATGTGGACTTATGGTGGTTTCAAAGAGCAGAAAGTCCACGTTTAAAAAGCTAATATGTGAACAGAAACAAACCAGAATTTGGCTCTGAGTTGGTTTACGTCCCCGGACTTCTCCACAGGGGTGTTATGTTATCAAACATTTCATAATTCACAACAGTTTTAAATAAAACAACAGAGCTGGTTGTCAGCTGAGACAGTGTCTCCTTTTTTGTTTAATAGGTCAGTGCAATAGCACAGGAACTATTTTTTCATGGAAATAAGATCAGATACGATCTATGGGTGACTCTGATGTGGATCATTAACTTTAAGATTGACATTCCTCTTTTAGTTGTGTGAAGAAATGCAGTATTCTAAAATGTGAGGTTTGAATAATCCCATGAAAAAATAATCGCCTTACCAGGATAGAGTTGCTTGGTTGGTGCACTCAGCTGAATCTTCTTGTCAATCTTATAGGAAAGGTCAGGTTCTTCTCGATCTGTTCGGCTCGTGCAGAGGCCGGCCTCCAGGGAAACACCTTCCATGTCCTCGGACAGCTCAAGCACCTTCAGCACATCAATGGGTTCGGCTGAAATAGATCGAAATGTTGAGTGATAGGAAATATTTGCCACTTCATACTGCTTAAGCTTCAACGAATGAGAAAAAGGGATTTAATCTGGTTATTTTGACTTTTGTGTACAACTAAATCTGTTGAGAACGTGAGGAGTTCTGGGTGAAAGCTGAAGTTTGACATAATCAAAGTTCAAATCACAAACAGTAGCAGAAAAGTGATCATCGACGAAAACAAAATGGCGTATTCTAATATTTCACAGAATTCTGTGTAGGTGGGATCAAAATTACAGCAGTTTTGGATGGAAAATGTTTAAAACAATATTCAAGACATTATGGTTAAATATCAAAATATGGTTGAATTTCAGGTTTTCTTCACTTATCCACCCAATGAACGCTCTTGTTTTTCTGGAGATGAAATCATGTTTAGCATAACCACACCCACTCTGCTGTGATTGCTCAAGCATTAATGTTTGTCACCGTGTGTCATCAATCTCGGAAGTCTCCACCTCCAAGGGACTCGTTGAAAAAACAAAGCCGGGCATGATTACAGCTGGCTGCTGGAGGAGTGAAGCCATTTTTACGTCAGAATAGACTCGGCTCTCGTAACCTCTCGTTCGCCCAGATTTTCAAACGGGGGAGAACTTTATAAAAGTAATAAGTTGAAAACATTGTCATGATGAGGGACTTCCTGCATCTTGGAGAGGAAGACTTGAGACTTCATATGAAATGTGAGTCAGGAGACTTGTGCTTTCACATTCATTGCCTTTTAAACGCTTTAGTTCGCAACATTCTTTATTCCGGGCATGTCTACTCTTAGCTATGGAAATGGTTTGATCACATAATAAAATAGACATGCTTCACAAAGACAAAATCACTTCCTGTGATTACTGCTCACATGTAAGAACTTCTCTTTGTGTTTGTGAGTCAGACAATTGTGAGGATTTTTTTCTGAAAAAAAAGGTAATTTGTGCAGTAATGTGGTCCAGATCAGGGAATATAGAGCACCTTTCAAATAAAAGGACATTTTATTTCAAAGTTGCTTTTGAATACAAGGAACTTACGCCAATACGAGGAACATCTGCACACACACACAGAACACACATGTATTCTTCATGCAAGTGTGGAGACAGTGGTCAGGGAACACTGGACTATGATGAGATGTGAAAGACTATTGAAAATGAAACGGGAGAGAAGAAGTGTCTGCAAAATTGATGTGGGGGAGAGTGAGACGTGCCTCTACTGGTATGGCTTCTTTTCACACGTTTTCTGGGGCTTACGTAAGCCTGCATCTGGCCTACACCTTCTATCAAACACTTGATCTCACACGTGATGGGTTGGAATAAGAATTCATCCGTGACGTTTAACATGTGCAGCTTTTACCTGACGGAAATATACACACGTGTTCATAGTATGCAGCAGACACACACACACGTGGTTTTCTAGTTTGGGCTGCTGATATCTGAAAGCTGTTAAGTGGTGAAGTGAGGGGCAGTAGATGAGCATGTACACACATGCAGGGTATGTAACAAGGAGAAAGTTTAGAAACATTTAAAAAGAAAGACCTTTCGACTTTCACCACAAAAAACACCTGAGCAGTTATAACAATCCTTCCAAATAGAAGAGTGCAACGTTGATTAACACAATATGAAACGGTAAAAAAAAAGGGTCAAGTGCTTCAATTGATTGACAGCCAGTCGTGTGTTCCTGTTTCCCACCAACATTCCTAGCAATTAGTTAGACAGGAAAAGCGAAGGAGAGTTGAACACCTGAGGATCCAGAGCTAAACAACATCATGTCTTGCTTAAATACATTTATTTAACTTTTTCTAAAGGCATTAAATTAAAAAACACACAATAACAATAACAGTTTTCCATTAATCAGGTGATTCAATTGGACTCAATTGAGGTCAGTCTGTCCTATACAGTATTAATGGGCTGTTTGTAAGATGTATCAACAAGATGGTGTGTTTTCGTACGACAAAAAGGGATAAAAAATGTTAGAACAGATGCCAGATTTTCTTATTTTTCCAAAACTGCTATAAGAAAAGTCATACTTTTATAGATTAAAGGAAAAAAAGATGGCATTATTGCACAAAATAATATGGCAAAATCTGTATGACCAGCCAAAAGTAACTGAAAAATATAACTAAAAAATAATAATAAAAATATGAAAGCAGTCGAGTAAAGAATAATAATAAAATAAATACACTCCTACTTCTACTTTTTTAACTACTGTATTTTACAGTTACTAACATGAAGAGCTATTAAAAATTCACCAAATTTATTTTTGATATCCTTGTTTTGTGAGCTTTATTTAAACTTTTTTTTATGTTAAATTTACTTATCAGTATGTGTCTGTTTGTACAAAACTGTCTTTTCATTAAAAAATATACATTGGTACATAGAAGAGTATGTGAGCAAGATGGCAACAGGAATTAAAAGAGAGATTAAAAGTTTAGTGAGCAGTTTTTACGTAGTTGTTGTGCAGAAACCTTTGAAGACATTTCTAAACTAAACTACAATTATGACCAAGACAATAAAGGAGGATTGTCAATGATGGTTATCAATACGACCAATAAATTACTCTATTTCATGTTCAGACCGCTCTACAGCATGTTGTTCAAAATACGGGAATAAAAAATCCCCAGGGTTTTCTTGACAAGACATATTCACTATTGCATTTTCCTTGAATTAACTAATGATTGACAGCAAGAAAACTACAAATTAAAAAGAATACAGTTAGAGTAAAGTAGAGTGAGTGAGACAAACAAAGGAGTCTCAGAAAATCAGGGAAAAGCAAAAATAAAAATGTCTTAAGATGTTTCTTGAAGGAGTCAGTAGATCATCAAACACAGAGGAAGATCGTTCCAAAGCTTAGGAGCAACAGTCTGGAAGGATTTCTCTCCTCTGGTCCTGAACCAGTTCCGTGTTCAGGAACCATCAGTAGATTCTGATCCACAGACCTCAGAGCCCGAGCTGGGGTGTAAGTCTGGATCAGATCACTGATGGAAGGTCTGACCATGAATAGATCTGAAAGTAAGAACCAGAATTTTAAAGTTGATCTTGAAAGAAACTGGAAGCCAGTGAAGAGTTTTAAGGATTGGAGAAATGTGAGTTCTTCTACTAGAGCGGCTCAGAATTCTCGCTGAAGTGTTTTGTATTAACTGCAGGCGAGACAGATCCTTCTTGTTTAGACACTAAAATAAACTGTTACAATAGTCCAGGCGAGAAGACAGAAACGCATGGATTACAAGCTCCAGATCGTGTTGTGACAAAATGTTCCTAAATTTAGAGATGTTTCTCAGTTGAAACAGTTTGTGGTCAGTTTCCTGCAGCGTTGAACTAGAGACATGTCTTTGTCAAATACAACACCCAGGTTTCTCAGGCTGAGTTTGACTGACTTACCTAAGTCACCAAAGTACTGACTCAACCCTGGAACTAACTCAACAGGCGCAATAACCAGAGTTTCAGTTTTGTCCACATTTAGCTGCAAAATGTTTTCACTCAGCCATTGTTTGATTTCTAGGAAACAATTACTACGCTATTCAGCCTCAGTTGGATCAAAAGAGCAGTAGAGCTGGATGTCATCAGCAAAAATGTGGTAAGAAACATCAGGAAATCTCTGAATGTTTTTACCCAGGGGAATAAAAAACACCAAATAATAGAGAACCCAAAACAGAACCTTGAGGGACTTCACACAACAGATCTGCTGATTCAGACCTTATTTGATTGGCATTGATTGATTGATATTATATCAGGATGTAGTAGAAAAAGGGATGAGATGCTTAAAACTAGGTAAGTTATGCTACAAAACAAGTTGCACAGTAAAGACTTCAATCCATATAGTATTTTTTCATACATAACTTCTTTTCAAACACCTCCTCCTAAGAAATGACTGCAGAGACTGCAAGGAATAAAGCCAGTTAAAACTCGAAATCAACCAGATTTGTTATAGTTTGCAGATCCCTCACCAAAGAAATCATACTCATACAGGCTTGTCTATTTAAATGCAATCATTCATGTAGGTCATGGTTATAAGATGGTTGCAAAGCAAGAAAACTACACTTTTGGGAAAACTCAGTCTATGAAAATTATTTTGTGATGAGTATAATTTGCATGTATTACCCTATTAAGATAGCTAAACCTGAGTAAGCAGCACTGTGTAACAGCCATAACAAAAAATAATTGCCACAAGTCATTTAAAGAAATTGCAAATATTCTACTCAAACTTTAAATGGTAAAAGTACCAAAGAACTTCTATATATTTATTGAGCACTTTCTTCCGGCTTGCTTTTATTCGTCATTAATACTATCAACCTATCCAAACAAGACTCACATAAAATACTTAATGTATGTATGTAATGTAATCTATTATAAATTATAGATTCCCAGTAAGGCTGAACGATTATTGAAAAAAATATATTTGCGATTATTTGCCAAAATATTGCAATTGCGATTATTTATAATTTTTTTAATTTCCCTTTTTTGGAAAATGATTAACTTTACATTAAAATGTATTTATTTTTGATTCTCAGGTTAAAGTTAATAAGTAATTGTTATGATAAAGGCAAATTAAGCAAATAAAGGGAGAAGGTTTATTTAGTTACTCTTATTACACTTTTAAACAAACAGCATATTCACTGCAAATGCTAAAAACTACTGTAAAAACATGCTACAAATATTTTTGCACATTTTCTCCTGTTTTCAGGTGATTCCTGTCATGCACAATAATATGTTATCATTTACACAGTTTGAATTGTGTGACTGCATAAGGTAACTTTGATGAGCACAGACACATACGCCGGTGGTGTGCACACACAGACATGTCGTCAGACACACGTCTGGATTCAAATGAACAGATGTCAGGATGTAAAGTTGTTGAAAACACTGTAGTTTGTTTATTACTGCTGCTCTTAAGCTTCTCTAGACGTCACTGATCAACAGCTAAAAGTGTCTGTCTGTGCTCAGCTCATTTTGCTCCAAAATTAAACGAACATTAAATAAAATCAAAACCTCTGCGATATAAAAATCGAACACAGACAACATTTTGACACAGAATTGCTAAGACTCAAACTAAAACAGATGTGTCTGCTGATCTGTCTCTGTACCTGTTTGTGATTCATTATTATTCCCAATTAGAGCAGTGATTCCCAACCTGTGGGCTGCGAAGGTATTGCAAATGGGCTGCAAAATCGTTTTTATGGGGTCGGAGGTGGGCCGCAAAGGTTTTTGAGTACTTAACCTGAGTTGGAAAAGGTTGGGGACAACTGAATTAGATTATCAAAAGCACAAACATTTCTCTCAGAACTACACAAACGTTTCTCTCAGCTAATACTGATTCGTTTAGCTTTTCACAGCACCACTAGCTAGCACAACAAGTTTCAAATCCCCTGCTGTCTATTTGCCCCGGGAAAAGCAAAGCAGACAGACTTAGCAGGAATAATAGAATGCAGGGACCATGTGTTTCTGTTCCACATGATGCAGCTGGCTCCAATAAAGGAAACAACCTGGGCAGACTGCACATTGACCATTTAAATAAACTGAAACTGAAACTGCATGCTTACTGACACACATACAGGAAATATCAGACATAAGTGTGATAAGAGAAATCGGGTAACAACTTTTCTACTTTGGGTTTGATCCAGATTTGGGGATGAGTGTTTCAATAATATCTCACTCTGACTAACCACGTAGGATTCTTCTCCTGCTTCCTCGACAGTCCCACATCCCCTCCCTCCAGCACATCAAAGCATAGATCAATATTTTCTGGCGCAACATCGCTCCACAAGATTCTTCGTATCCCTTGTTTTTGAATGTAGCGTCAACAGTCACATTTTAAGAGAACAAAGGAAGACTGTTGTTTTTTTTTTTATATGAAATTGTACACTGATGGGTTTGAATAATGGGCTAACATCCTCAAAACAACAATGAAACTATTCAGTTGTTGTTCCACTAAAGGAACCCCATGAAGGAATCAGGAACCGTTGCAAAGGAAAGCTTTGTTTAAAATAAAATGGAAATATCTATATTTCTACTCAGTTCAGTCTCAGATAGTCACAACGTTGTGTTCAAAGTATTCTGACTACCTACCTTGCATATAATACACGTCCCCTTCAATGAATGGCCTTTTTTAGAACAGTTTTCATAAATAGTTTGCACCGGATTATAAGGCGCATAGAATAAAAGATACAGTCAAACGTTTGACTGGGGTTGCGTTTTGCATCCACTAGATAAAGCTGTGCTAAAGGGAATGTCAACAAAACCGTCAGATAAAGTCAAACTTTATGAAGCGTTCTGACAACTGCGTTCACTCCCATGGTAACGATGTTCAAATGATGTTTAAAAGTCTTCAAGCAGCAGCGCGTGAGACTGATGTTGTGAGCAGACAAATGTTGAGTGAGCAGCAGTGAAGTTGAGCACGTGTATGACAGCTAGAGCGCACGTGTATCACATGCTGAACGCATATGTATGAATGGTTGAGTGCACAGCAGAGTGATTTTAGACCAAACAAAAATGTTTTGAGTGTACAACAACGAAGACACACTCGCTCAAGACGGTGGCAGTAATCTTACTCCATAGCCGTCCGCCATGATGTGACGTGCATCATTAATCCCACCCAGTGATGACGCAATGACGTAATTCCGCCCACAGCGTGTCGGCTCAATCGGCGCAGACTCATGAAAGTATTTGTAAACAAGTCACCCACCAGGTAATGGTTATATATAAGGCGCTCCGGATTATAAGGCGCACTTTCGTTTTTTGAGAAATTGAAAGGCTTTTAAGTGCGCCTTATGGTGCAGAAAATACTGTAAACTAATTGAGCAACAAATACAGTCAGTCAGGTATAGTGGCTATGTGAGGCTATATGTTTTATGAAAGAGCTCACTAAAGTGCTATGCAAGTGATGTTGAAGCACTGTATTCCATCACTAGTTAGTCCACACTGTTATGTGTATAACCACGTAGATAATAAGCCAATTACACTAAAAACAAAACATATTCTTATTTTCTCACACAGCAAGGTCTCAAGTCAGATTAGGTAAACCTATATTTGAGTCATAACCAATGCCTTAATCCAAAGGTACTTTAGCATCATGGATGCTCAAACTAAGAAGAAAAAAAAGAGTTGATATAACCTTATCAAAGACTCTGTCGATGAGATAATGCTGAGAAGTTCCTCAACATTTGCACCAGGAATCTTTTCAAAAGTTAAATGCAAATCTAAAACCAACAACATAGGTTATCAATCAAAGAATGAAGAGCAGTGGCTTGTCTCCTTTGTAATATTCGCTGACAGAGAAATTTAAAACTTAATTTAAATTTTCTCACACAATTACTTTAAATATTGACAAAAACATAGATCCAAATCTTGTAAATCATCACCGAAAACAACAAAATAATCAACATGTCAGCATGACATTTCCTTAGATATTATCGAAAGATACTTCTTCTTTCTGTGCCAAGTTTCGGTACCCAGAGGTTATTCACGCGATCAAGACTTGATAATGCTGATATGTTAACAACAGGGCTCGCTTACATAGAGCTACTGTATACATGTTTGGGATGGCACCAGCTGTGAGTTAACAAGATGGTCCTTCGTCTGCACACCATCACCGTCATCTACTTAATGTTCATGTGTTTCTTTGTTGTGATTTCCGAGCCGGTTCAAATGCTACCATGGTCCAACGCATTGCTAAGACTGGCCACACGAGAAATCTGTTGAAGCATCTGAACGTGCACAGAAACGGATTGAGAGCAGAAAGTTGCTCCTTGTTTGACTGCATGAAGGACCGCTCGCAGCCGTCCTCTTCTCAGCAATCAAGTCTTTGAACTTGCTTTTCTAAGTCAAGTAAAGCTAGTTTAGATTAATGAAGAATCTTGTTGAGATGCATCCTGGCTTCCATAGTGATCTTCTCTTGGCATCTTAGAGTCCAATCATTTAAGTCTGTTGTTAGAAAAGGCACTGCTTGTTTAGTATTTTAAATAAACCTTTATTTAATAATGACTGTGAGCTCATATTACCCACATGTACTTTTATAAAGTTTTACTCAACATTAGTTGAACTTCAGACTACTTTGTGACAACATACATCGAAATAAATTTGATACCTCAAAAGCCATAGAAAGTTTAGCTCATCACACGTAAGCCAGAATCAGACGGTGAGCAAGGTAGCTGAAGCTCCTGAGGCTAGACAGTGACATACTTGACCACACGTAACCTCACCCCACAATAACTCTGACCTGTTGACAGCCAGGTGGGAGCTGCGCTTAACAGTATGAAACTCTTGTAACTGTTGACAACTTTATGGTCTGTCTGTTATGAAATAGTTGGCCAAAGTGACAAATGAACATCATTTGCCTACAGGGAGGCAGAAGCCTTCATCTCTCTGTGGATCTGTTTCCAAAGTTCAGTCGTTGTGTCCTCCTAGCTACTAACAACAAGGACATCCACTCAAAGTTCCAGGTGTTTAGACAGTTACAGGGTTCACGCCCCGGCAGTTTGGCCCTTGATGACCCACGAGGTTCAGAGGTCATATTAGTAACTTCAGTAATGACCTTCACAGACCCACAGGTGGGGAAGACACATGAGCTTTCTTCTATATTATATACATGCCAAGAGATGATGTGACATATCTGATCAGTACAACCAACTGTAATAATTGAAAAAAATATTCGTTGACATTTAGAAAACTAATGGTAACATACATTCAGAGAATGCCTTATTTGTGATCATATAATAATGGGCACAACATAATTCAGAATCTGTTTTAACAAGTGAGTGGGTAAAAAAAATGTGGTTGATCTTATACTAGAGATCCAGTGAGATAAGTATAAATGGATTTCAAGGTAGTAAAGTGATTGGGTATGTGGGGAAAGTTTGTTGTTTGCCCTAGGTACAATAACATTTTGTTTTTCATTAAGTTTGTGTTTTTTCTATTGAGGAAAAAAACAACATAAACCAAATTGAATGTGTATTTAAAGGCTATTTGTACATAGACAGTTTTTTAGGAAGTACATTTATACCCTTAATTTGATGTTTCAGGTGCATTTCCTGCACAGATCAAAAAGTCAACTATATTGATCTGATGAATAACATAATACTGTGATGAATATGCCATTTTATAATCCTAAATCATAATACATCTCTGGTCTTCAGCTGTGGCCCCTCAGTGCATTGATCTGTTCTACATTAAACAGCAAAGTCCACCAGTCATTTTAAGATCCGGCACGAAGCAGAACTTAAGCTCAGACGATGCAGTAGGTATGGCAGACAAGTCCTGACATATATATAGGCAAGAGCCTCGACACCATCTTGTAAAAGTGCTCCCCAGAAATCACCTTTGCAGTATAAAGAAAAGTATTGTGTCACATAAAATGACTCTTTTAGGCAACACAGATAACTATAAATGACAGAGATGTGGCATCAAATGTGTGTTTGGAGAAGTTAGAAAAAAGATGACGTGGTACATAAATAAAAATAGAGACGCAAATGAATGTTCATGACATAAATGTGGAGAAATTAATTAATGAATTAAATATTGAAAAAAAATGGTGCCAAATACTAGATGATGTGGGAGATTTTGGGTGTTATATTATGCGATTTTAAAGTTACCATTACGGTTTATTACACATTTTATCTGTTTATTAAGGTTTTCGAACTCATATCCTATATCATTAATACCTGTTCACGTGTAATACATTTATTTTTATTGCATATTTATTTAACTGAATATTGACCGTACCTGCCGTCGAGCTCTGCAGCAGCGCAGCTGCGAGCAGGAGCAGGAACCCCGTCGATGCCTGCCATCGGTCCATCATCCTCTCCCCGAACCGAACCGAACCGCGTCCCACGAGCGCGACCTCCCTCTGCAAGCGCGGTCACGAGGCACCTCCAGGTGGCACGATTAAGAGCGCGCGTGTCTGATAGAACACTATAATAAACAAGTGTCCTCACTCTTCGTGCACGGATAAAAAGAGAGGACGGGGAAAGAAGAAGGAAAGAAAAAGGTTCCAGATGCTTTAAAAGGTCTTCGTCACACTCTCTGATCTCTCCTCACTTTTCTTCACTTTCTCTCCCTCCCTCCTCAGGTCTCCCTCCCTCAATCCCCTCCTCCATCATCAGCAAAGTGTCCTGGTGATTTAGGAGACAAGTAAATAAGCTCAAAAACACTTTCTTCGTTTCCTTTCCGCAAAATGACTGGCTAACTGTTTATTGTTGTTGTTATGTTTGGAAAACGTTGGTCAGAGGAACATAGATGTTCTTGCATGGACCGCTTCTAAGGTAAGGTAGAACTTTATTGATCCCTCAGGAGGTCTCCTTCGGGAAATTGTTTTTTTTCCAATAGCCACAGCAATACAGCAATTATTCATAAAAAATAAATCAAAATAAAATAAGAACAAGAACAAAGATAAATACAGAGAAAGAACAAGATGATACAATCTAAGTCTAAAGATAAAGAACATAGACAACAAAAAGACAAAGACTAACATAGAACAGAACATTCAGATACTTTTACTCCACTCCTGCCCCCGAACTCAGAATTGTACAATTTAATAGCCCGAGGAATGAATGAGTCCTTGAGTCTATTTGTTTTGCACCTGGGAAGGAGCATTCGTGCATTCTCACTCTGACCGCTGCCCCCGCGACCCTATCTCTGATAAGAGGAAGGAAATGAATGGATAGAAACTTTTAAGATTTCAGTCTTGTTCTGTGTTACTCCCCACAGCACATATGTCTGATTTTAATGTATATTATATGTCTTCTAAATCAACACAAACAACAGGAAAAACCCTGGTGTTATCCCATATAAAGACACCACAGTAAAAACAAATACAAATTCAAATTAAACTAAAAGAGGGCAGACACAGTGCACCCAATGAGCTTGTGTTAAAAAAAATATAGTAATTAATTTTTACTTGAGAATTTGGTTTGTCTTAAGGCAAAAAAGAAAGAAAATTCTCCCGAAGAAATATTCAACCTTGGACCACGGTTAGCCATGTAGCATTCCTGAATCATCAACACGCTGGTCATATTACATAGCAAATTAAATTAAATTGGATGAATGATAACAACAAAATGTGTCACTATAATCACAAGGAGGTCGATTTATTGTCACGATCTGATTTCATGACGTGTTTAACGACGTTATTTTGACCTATTTATATTGTTTTGTTTGTTTTTTAGTTTTGCTAATAATAAACAACACAGATTAGCGGTAGCTGGACAAACAAGTGAAGAGGATTCTTCAAAACATTTTTCTCAAAGGTTTCCTATAAATACATTTATGACATTAAATGATTTCTGCACACATGAGACAGAGATAAGGTATGATACAGTGGTTCTTACGTGTGTATCATCATAAAATTATAGTATCATTTTTACAATTTCAAAAGAAAGAATAATGCAAACGTGCCACATCTAATCCAATGCTCACCAGATGCACTCACACTTGAAGCGTGTTAGAACAGGACGGTGCTGATGCAAAACTAATAAAAATATGCTGCTCAAGATTCCATTGCCTGCCTCTGCCTCTGCCTCTGCCTCACACACACACACACACGCACACACACACACACACACACACACACACGCACACACACACACACACACACACACACACACTAAAGCTTGCCCTTTTCACAAGAAGATAAATATAGCTTTGATATCCTCTCCAATCTTTGTTTAAAGCTTGTCATTATTTATTATTGATTAGACACTTCCTGAGATCTGTCCAGGAGGATCAGGGTTTTCAGCCAAAAGACGCCTCCAGAGAAAAGGCAGCATGCAAGCACACACATGTACAACACACTGCTGCAGCCTTTGTGCAACAAACGCCTCCATCAACAGTGACATTTCCATACCTTCTACTTACAAACTCAACACACAAATAAACAAGATGTTCACACTTAATAGACATGTCAGGGCTGAAGTGTGTGGAGTTCCTTTAGGTTTATGTTGTCTGTTATCATGGACTTACTTTAGGAAAAGCAACTTATAATGAGAAGTCAAAGGTCAACTGCACACCAGCTATTGTGAGATGAATCCCTTTATTTCAAGTGTTGAAATGCTCATTGAGGCCAGGTTTACTGTCTGAGAAACGCAGAAACTACTCAACTATTATGATACTGCTTCAGATAAGAGATCAATAAATGTTTCAATAAAAGTATTCATTAAGTTCTGCTTTTGAATGTTTTTGTTGATACATTAAATGTTGGCAGTTTGAAAGGAAAAATTCCTGGAATATTTCCAGCTTTTTATGCTCCTGGATGGTCTTAAACTTATGACTCGCAGCTAGACTTTTTGCAGTGTGTGTCTGAACTTGTGTATTTGGGAGAGAGAGAGAGAGAGAGAGAGGGAGAGAGGGAGAGAGGGAGAGAGAGAGAGAGAGGGGGAGTGAGAGAGAGAGAGAGAGAGATGTGTGTATTTTATTTATTTCTGCGATCACTATAAAACAAGTTTTCGTATTAATAATAATGACCACTGGGTGGCGCCGTATTTATTTAATGCCGTTCCATAAAGATAGATGTTGGCTACATCAGAATAAAAAACTTTTATTGCTAGTGTTGTTAACGCAACATCGATTTTGTATATGTGTGTGTGGTGTCAGTAAATAATACAAAAATCAAATAGGATAACACACAAAAAGCAAGTATCCATATTTTACCTATATATTTTTTACTATATGCCATTCTGCGGTCATTCTTGCAAAATGCGTCAAAATTAATTGTCCAACTTATCTTTTCTAAATGAATTCTAAAAAACTTAAAGACTCATTTTTCATAATATATTTCCCATCTTATTTTTGAACTGAGAGTGGTAGAGCCCACCAGTAAACCCAGCCAAGTGAGATAATCCCAGTCTTGTTGAGCCTCGGTATCTCATCCATGTGACTGCCGGTTCATCCTCTTATTTCAGGTCTGAGCTCAGTACAGCCAGAGCTGACCGTGTTCCTGTCAGTACAACAGCACCGACAGAGGAAACATGTCCAAGCCGGGTCAGAAAGTGGTGCTGATCACTGGCTGTTCCTCCGGGATCGGGCTCAGGATGGCTGTGATGCTGGCCAAGGATCCACAGCAGCAATACCATGGTGAGTTAAAGAAAGTTATCAGACCGGCAACGAAAAAAGTTTAATTTCGTCGGGAGTCTTGATATGATGGTAACATTTGTCAGTGATTGCTCTTTAAGTTGTTTTAACGATTTAGTTCATCACATTAATATATTTACATCAAATGAGGAAATATTTTGAGGATGCAGAAGCACTGATGTGGTCCTCCTGTCCTTCACTTAAAGAGGACACACATAATACAATGTCATAGGGACAATCAGTCTTCTTTCCATTACTGTCCTGTCCATCAAAGACTTACATACTTTAAACATGGTTTTATATCATTTAAATGATGAAGAATGTTATATTAAAATAATGCAATAATAATTTTATATTTAAATTAAAGTATATTTTGTCATAGAATGGGAGAAAAACACAAAGAGGAGTTGAAGTTGCCCACGTAACCGCTTTACTATGATAAAGACCCAGATCTATTGCTCAATCCAACTTAAGCTGTGGTCACTCACAGTGGACGGTGCTAATTCTGGAGCAGCTAATGCTGACATGTAAACAGCACAGTTCAGGTCCCTTTTAAGTCTTTCTAAAGTTGACTTTGCTCGACTATTCTTAGCCGTAACGTACATAACGATATACTCATGTTTGGGTATTGACTTGATACACTTTGACACATACATCATCTAACTTACAAGTTATTTTATTTGACTGAATGATGATTTTGTACTTTCATTAGCTAACATCCTAGTTTTCTATGTGATTACTTGACATTAACTTCATTATGACTCCATCCTTGTACTCTGTAACCTTGACTCTTCTTCCCCTCCATTCCTTCATTCCTTTAACAAAGAAATATACACAAAGACAGGATGAAACAGGTTCAACAAGGAACATAACTGGGCTGCAAGAACAACTGCAACAAACCACTTGACTAGGTTTTAGCAGCGCGATAAATCCACTTTTTGAATACACAATGAGACCTGTTATTATGACCTATCATTAAAAATGAATGGAAGACTTAACGACGGGTCTGCAAAAGAAAGATCCTGATCTGCTATCAAGTAATCAGAGTTGGGGTGCAGCAGGACTCACATTAATTATACACATGTTCTTTATATGATAGTCTGCAAGTGACTCTAACAATGACATGGCAGGGAAAGAAGACATTTAAAAAGGTCTCCAATGAATGTCTTAATCAAAAAAATATTCGTATTGTATTGGCTTCCTGTGACGACACATTAAAACAGAGCTGCTGTCTCTCTACAGTGCTTAGGCATGTTGCCTAATTACACATATAGTAACAGCAGCCTGGAGGCATAACGCATCACAAGGCCAAAAGTTGCAAGCATGGAAATAATGGAGGCCGACCACTTATACAAGTTGGTGCAAAGCTCTGATCCAATTTCCTAAAGAAGGTTTAAAAAGCTTTAAAAGAAGGTATTAGAACTTCCTAAAATTGAAATATGGGACTTGCACATGGCTCTAGCAGTATGTTTTTTCTACAAAATCACAGTCATTTTCAATTTGGAGACCTCCTGAGGGATCAATAAATCTATCTATCTATCTATTTATACTTTGAACATGTAGATTTATATGTACGATGACAAAGAGGAGCTACTTCATAAGCAACTAAATAAAACCATGAGCTCCACAATCTTCCGGTTTACTGCAAAAACCGACCTCATGGAAATCATGTTAGTAACAGTGTGTTTAATTTTTATTTGTTTGTCAACAGTCATTGCAACAATGCGGGATTTGAAACGCAAAGACAAACTGGTGGAAGCTGCCGGGGATACGTACGAGAAAACCTTGTCCTTGGCTGTGCTGGACGTTTGCAGCGACGAGTCGGTCAAACAGTGCATCAACGGCATCAAGGATCGTCACATCGACGTCCTCAGTGAGTGAATCTCACTCTGATATCACTTGAGAAACAAACATGCGTCTCTTTTTGTTGTGCCACCAATAGTCAACAATGCAGGAATCGGTCTGGTGGGTCCGCTAGAAAGCATCCCCATTGATGAAATGAAGAAAGTGTTTGAAACCAACTTCTTCGGAGTGATCCGGATGATCAAGGAGGTGATGCCTGATATGAAGAAGAGGAAAGGAGGACATATAATCGTTGTCAGTAGTGTCATGGGACTGCAAGGTGAGCTAGTGACATATCTCAATATAGACTTGTTAGTCCGACCACAATAGGGTTAATAATTTTTTTTTCTTCCTGCACTAGGAGTTGTGTTTAATGACGTATATGCAGCCTCCAAGTTCGCCATGGAAGGATTCTGTGAGTGTTTGGCGGTACAACTTCTCAAGTTCAATGTCACGTGAGTGTTCTAGTTGAAACCATCATTGTTGCACTCTTTCACTCTCAATGAACACTGATGGGCGAAACCCTGACATCATTCTAGAGATCATTATATTTAATTATTTTAACCACATGCCTTTTCCACTGTATGCATTCTGTGAGTCAAGTTGTGCCACATGACAGTAGAGTTTAATGAGAACATTATTTATACTTTGACCCCTTGAGGCTGTTATTGGTTTCGGTGGAAAACAAAACAAAGACCATGTAACTCAAGGCAGCACCATGAAGAGCATGGGTGTCATAACCACGGCCAAATATATTTGCTCTGCTGGCCAATGTCCAGAGTTTGACAGCAATGGTGCTGAATAAAATATAAGTAAATGATACCAATCGAAGTCCATTTCTTGAAGAAAAGCCTCGCTTAATTTCTCCAAAAATCCTACTGATCTTCTAGAATATATTAAAGTGTCCCGCGCCTCCTCCTGGGATATCTTATTGGACCTGCCCACAATACAGAGAGGCAACCATGAGAAGGTAGCTCCACCTCAACTGACAGATAATATATCAATGAATTAAATTAGTAATATCCCAAGATGTTGTGTTTCTTGTTAAATGCACCAATCAGTTGATCTTTCAAGATGTCCAAATATTCTCAACTGGCTTGTTTGTAAGTTGATATTTTTTTGTTTTTCCCATTTATTGAAGGTGTTTGGACAGACTAAGCTAAACTAAACTGTGTTCTTGCCTACACCGCTTTTTTTTCTCGTGACCCAGAATTTACAGAAGCAGGTGAAGAGCAGCATCAACCTGTGAGTCAAAGGTGTCGGGTCAAGTGGGTCTCCTTTATTTGAAACATCCTAACAATGTGATAAATCTCTGTCATACTTTAAAGTGGTGACTAGAAACAACTTGCTTTGCCCTCCAGAGCAGGTCAAATGTAGAAAGGTCCAACCACTAGTTACAGCAATAAATATCTTTCTCATGGATAGTATTTGTATTTTCTACTTTAGATTTTTTTGTTGTTGCTCCTAAGCTTTGGAACGATCTTTCTCTGTGTTTGATGATCTACTGACTCCTTCAAGAAACATCTTAAGACATTTTTATTTGTTCAGGCTTTTCCTTGATTTTCTGAGACTCCTGTGTTTGTCTTATGTGTCTTGATCTTTTAAGTATATATTTTATTGAGTATTGTTTTGATTGTTCAAGCGCTTTGTGACCCTGGTCTAGAAAAGCTTTATATAAATAAAAAGTACTTACTTACTTACGAGATGGATTATATCTTATGAAGTGATTCAAAGCTAGGATGTCTTTTGAATTAAAGGTGTGTGTTGAGTGTGATAAGTTCAATTTAACTGTGTTCATCACTATTCACATGCTTTCACTCATCAGACTCTCCTTAATTGAGCCGGGTCCAGTTCACACGGAATTTGAAGCGAAGATGATTCAGGATGTCAGACAGAAGGAGTACCCTGGAGCAGACCCTGACACAGTGCACTACTTCAAGAACGTCTACCTTCCTTCCTCGGTGGACATCTTTGAGACACTCGGACAAACACCAGACGACATAGCCAGGGTAGGTTCACCAACCAGAACTGTTTTGTATTTCTCCATTTCTTGACTTTTAATATGCTACCACCTACAGTGCACGAAGAAGGTGATTGAATCCAGCAGCCCACGTTTTCGGAACCTAACAAACCCTCTGTACACGCCCATCGTAGCATTGAAGTACGCTGATGAAACCGGAGGCCTGTCTGTCCACGCCTTCTACCACATGCTCTTCAACCTGGGACCACTAATGCACGTCAGCATGACTGCCATGAAGTATCTCACGTGTGGATGTCTGAGGAGCAGGACAGTCTCACCCAACTGAGAATGAAGACTAGATGGAATTAAATGTTCTGTTGTAATTTCATAGAGAATTCTTCTTTTACTCAAAATACATGTTCTGCGTACATATACCTTCTATTTATATTCTCTATATAGCGTTTGTTTAGAATTGATCAGAGTATGACTATATATATTTTTATTAATACAACATAAATATTAAAATAGGATTATTAAAAAGGGCAAATAGTGACAAAGGTTGAGAAGAAAATTCCTGTACATTAATAATGTCACTTTCATTTTCAACAACACAAATTACTTTTATTAGGATAGATTTCTCCAATACTATAAAGATAAAATTGTGGTGATTTGTGTAAGAAAAGTACAAAACTGATTATTCCACAGTAAAACAGTCAACATCTCTTTGACTGACACACTACCTCAGAATTCTTGCACACTTAGAAATATCTGCAAAATACAAGGGCATTAGGCGTCATGACAAATAATCTTAACTAACAGTGCACTATATATTTTTTCATGTGAAAATAAAAGTAGTAATATAAGAAAAGCAACTACTAATGTGTTTTTAAATGCATTGCAAATGTTAGAGATGAGACTTTTTAATGTTCTATATATTTATAAATCAATCGTATTGTCAAACGAAACACAGTGAAATAGATGTTACTGTATCTGTTTCTCTTGGTCAAATGTTTACGTTTCAATTGGTTTTTCTAACGCTGACCTGTACATTCTTTGAATTGAATTTATGAAATTATTTTAATAGATAGACTTAATATTAAGTTGATCTTTAAAACACTAGAAATGTAGGAAAATCAAAAAGTTACAATTATTTTTTCTTCAACCCATTTATTTATCTTTATCTATATTAAATATGATTGTTGACTTACTTCCCTTTATCCATAACAACGTCTTTTCACGTTTTATAAAACGTGTTGCTTGGCACAAAACAAAAATTCGGAATATTTAATTTGTTTTATGTCTTTTACACGGGGCCAGGCTAATAGTCTGTTTATAAAAATAATTGTATTCAGCACAGCTATATATAGAATATTTATAGAACGTCTTTATCAAATAATTAGGAATGTTAAAGGAATTATTTACCATTTGAAAACACTTGTAGTAAACGTATTACTACTACTTCGCATAAGATGACGTCAAGTTCGAAGATGAAAACAGAAGCGGTCAGAACAGACGTTTCTTCTGACGGACTCGTTGGGTAAGTAACACTCTAGCACAACCTAGTGGACGTTTGGAAGAACACGCATGATTATAGTTTTCATGACTTAAACTACCGTGTTGAATAAAACACCCCAAAACAAACAATTATAACGAAGTATCGTCCATTTCAGGCAGTATGAATTGGTGTGAAAATAATTTTGGTAAAAGAATAGAAAATTAACGCAAAAAAAAAAACACGAATGTTTGCTAATATGTTAAATGATGAAAAACAAAGTTTGTATAGTTTAAAATAGAGTAATATATACCTTTTGTTTTTATTCATTTATTTTACAAATGTTATCGAAACTGAGAACAAGGTTCTTGGAAATTAAAAACAACAAACAATTGTTTTTGTCTAATTCTTTTCGGGTGATCGAGTGCTCTACGCTCTACTAGCTGTGTCTTAGCGAGCCTAGCGGGAAAGTGGAAGTGAATCGATCGCAGAGCTGTCGATCTTCAAAACAAACTCCGACCGTAAGTCTTTAACTGCCAGAAAATACAAATAATTTCTACGAAATGAAACGAGATTAAGTCAATACAAATGGAATATATCGTAATATAACAAAGACTCATAGTCTACGTTAAGTTACATAAACTTAATATAATATAAGTCATTAAGGATTTGTACATCTCTATTTATTTTATTATGTTTTGGTTACATTTTTTGTGAAACGATTAACATTTTCGACACCATAGATGTTCTAACGGTTATAAATGCTATAATTACAACGTTTAGTAACAAGTGCTGCTGTTTGTATGTAGTTTTTCCATTTATTTACTGTGATTATGTGCCTTTAGTTCGGACTGGACGAGCGTGATGGAAAATGTATGCGATTTCCTGCATTACAAGGAGAAAATAAAATCTACGTTGCACTGTGAGGACAAAGAAAAGGTAAAGTGTGTCTGTAATGGCACCATTCTGGATCTATATTCGCACTAAATTCAACTTCTATTTTCAGCTAAAGAAAAAGTTGGCTCTTTTACAAAAAGAGTATCTGAGGACAGCACAGAGACTACAGGTAGGAACAATGTTCTCAAAGAAATATCATTTTATCGCATACTTTTTTCGTGCAGGTTTTTCCTTGATTTTCTGGAACTCCTGTGTTATTCTCTTGTTATCTTGACCTTTTAAGTATATATTTAAGTGAGTTTTATTTTGATTGTTTAAGCGCTTTGTGACCCTGGTCTGGAAAAGCGCTCTATAAATATAAATAACTTACTTACTTACATTTTGTACACGGTTCACAGCGAGCCGAGCGTTTGGTTGCAGCCCGCAAGCATGTGAGGAGCAAGTTAGCTGAGCAGACCCAGCAAGTCCACAAGGAACCAGATGTGTCTTGTCTGCCTCCAAATGTTTCCACATTGACCAAAGACACCAGCAATGATGCACGTGACCCCCAGAATGACAAAGGTATTCATCTTTCAGAATATGATGTTATGGTAAAATGACAGATTTACTTTTCTGCAGCACTTCCTGTCGAGTTAAATGTCAATTATGTTTCATCAGACCGATCTGCAACGGATGATTGCAGACCAATTATCAGATTCCAGCTTCCAATTGACGCCTCCTCTCCGTCCACGGCAGAAGTCGACCAAGACGCCGCCTGTAACTATAGATCCAGCCCCGCCCTCCGTCTCAGGTCGCGGCGAAGTCGGCTCCGCTTGGAAAAGAGGATTGCTGAGTCAAGTGGAAGTACGTGCAACAGCCAGGAATGTCCAAGGCTGACTCAAGAGGATGACACGGGTGATACGTTACATGGAGTGGAGATTATAAATGAAAGTGAGGACTTGATTTTGCATTCGCAATCTCTGCTGCTCCCACATTGGAACCAACAGGGGGAGATTGTAGATGTTAAGAAGAAAGATGAGCTAATTGATGAGACGGGGAGGAGCGAATTGGAAATCTCTGAAGCTCTAAAAGAAAATGATCGGCAGGAATTATCACATGCCGAAGAAAAGCTGGATGAGCAGAAGAAAAATGAAATCATTCAACAAACAAACATTGAACCAAAAAAAGGACAGATAATTATGGAAAGAGAAAAAGGGACAAGTCTAATGGACTCCTGTACTATGGTGGAAGGACTCATGTTCCCAGTGGAATACTATGTCCGAACCACGAGACGAATGTCGTTATCTAACAGCCAACCGGACATGCAGGCCGTCTTGCTCTCACAGCTGAGTGTGGGCCGACCTCGTAGAGCCCGCGGAGCAAGAGGAGATTGTTCTAGGATCCAAAAGGCAAACAAAAAAACACAGACGGAATCCTGTCTGGATATGAGTGACCCTGTTGCTGAGACATTCATGGACCTCGGCGGTAAAACTCAAGACTCTGGTGATAGATTCTCATCCAGTACAGTTTGCAAATCAAAAAGGGGGAGACGAAAGAGGGGGAGAGGTGGAAGGAAGCCTTCATCTTCGAGATACTCTCCGCATGGATACCCTTCTACACAAGACCTCAATCCATCGTCCAATCACACTTCAAGCAACCAGTCCTCCTCATCTCACTACGACCCTGCGACACTTAGCCCAGTCATCATTCCACAAGATGATGTTTCATTTCAAGGATCTCCGTTCATAGTCATTGATTCCAAGCAGAGGTCAACAGAAAACGTCTATCCATTGTTTTTGAAGACCATCAGCCAGACCTCCACACCGTTGAAATCAAGTAAGATCTTTAATTTTCTTTGTCAGCAAAATCATTTTAAAACAGAATTTTTCACTGTAATCTTTCAGAACAGATGTTTTTTTGATATGGTGTTCTGTAGTTAAATCTGTTATTGGCTTTGGAGACTCACTCACCTGACGAATTAGAAATTGCTGTGAGGCTTCACAGTACCTGCTGTTTGACTTGATAATTGTTTTATTGATTTAATTGTATGCTGTGTGTTATGAAGTCATGAGCATGAAGTTAATATCAGGCAGACCGTTCTAGTACTGTATTAGACAGACATTTCTGACGTTATTATGTGATCTTAAGGAAGACGTAATGAATCACAGTATATGTGGGACTTCAGAATACATGAATATCATAGTTCTTGCTATTTTTACCTGCTTTGACAGATGAGAACCTTCAGCCGATCCTTCTTTCAAATACACTGTCCACCCAATCATCTCGGTTCCCACTACCCTCTTTCCTGCCCCACACGCTCATCAACAACATGGAGAAGTTTGACCTTCAGCAGGATTTCTATCTCCCTGACGATCAGTTTGCGTCGCTTAAGCTTCAAAAGCTGAAGCAAGTGTCACTGGGATTGAATGCAGAAGACTTCACATCAATGTCTTTAACTGCTTCCCGCCGCTCTCCTGTTCATCTCCCTGATTCAATATCACCTCTTCCTCTGTCAAATCCCCTCACAACCAGCATAAATGTTGACCTTCCTGATGACAAGAGACACGTTTGTTTGAGAGTCCAAGATGAAACCACACCTGCAGACTCCCAGAAAGACTTGCTGGAACCTTCCCGGAGCCCAGAAGAAGAAGCCAATAAATCGCCCTCTTCAGCTAATGGTCGACTCCAAAATGTCCAGATGCAGCTGCTAATGAGCCCCTCACTGACGCACCCAGCTGAGCCCTCTGCGCCAAATTCCAGTCTGATTCTTCCCACTATTGGATTCACTCCTCTCTGTGACATGCCCACTGCCCCCCTCACCTCCTCGCCTGCTCCCCCCTTCCTCACCCTGCCTTCCCCTCACAGCCCCTCCACCCTGGCCCTCTCACCCCCGGTGCTCCTTCCTTCTTTTTCACCTTCCGTCCAGATTTTAACACCAACTCGGATCACAGTTGAGCCACAGAGATACGAACCATATACCTCATGTAGCACCTGGGACACCCTCACACACAAGACTCTCACACTGAAGGTACTTCTGTATTTTTCTTACATTTTCTTTTTCAGTTATGACCTTTTTTCATATTTCTTCTCAGACAGGAACGCCTCTGGTGGATGTTTGTTGTCCAGACGTCGCTGACGGCCGGATCCATGTTGCAGCAGCAGGAAAGTGGGCGGTGTTTTTGTGGAGTTTGACCTCGCACACTGAATGGACTCCAACTCATACGTGGAACTTTAATGAGGTCAGTTTGTAATGCATGGTTGCTTCCAGGACCCACATTGAAGTCCATTCCCTGATTGTTTTCAGCCTGTGATCAACGTGTTCCCCGTCCCTGGCTCTAAAGGACTGATGTGTGTGACTCTGGGAGAGCTGGAGATCAGAGAAGTCCGGTAAAAATGGACCACATATCTAACTCGGATGATATTTGTGTCATCTTGACTTAGAATAATTGTTCTGGAAACAATTATTGAACTCGACCGAAAAGCAATGCTGAACTTGGTGCTTGTGTTTAAATAATCACTGTCTCCACTATGGACATAGGTATGAGTGTGTGTGTTTGTGTGAGTGGTTGTGTGTCTTTGTGTGCCCTGCAACAGACTGATATCCCATCCAGGCTGTCCCCTGCCTTTCGCCCGAAGGAACTGGGATGGGCTCCAGCCCCCCGCCACGCCCATGAGGGAATAAGTGGCAAAAGAAAAAAGAATGAATGAATGAATGTCTCACTCGCACAATTTAACTTCTAATTAATACTGGCAGAACAGAACAGGAAAAAAATCAATAACAATGAAAATAATTTCATACCAAAATTGATCTTTGAATGAAATCCAACAAAAATCCAACAAACCTCAGACAAAGTTTGCAAAGTGTTGCCTTCTTTAAGCTCAGTGTAAGCATTAGCACTGTCTTAAAGTTACCTGTTTTACATCAATATCATTTTAACCCTTAACAATAAGGTAAGGTAAGGTAAAACTTTATTGATCCCTCAGGAGAGGAAATTGTACCCTGATATACCTGAAATACCCTGATCCTAACATTCTCAACCAATATTCGTGTCCAGGATGTTGTCCTGCCTCCAACTCGCAGACGTCCTTCTGCACGTCGGGCCTGTGGACACTGCGGTGGCTGTCCCAGAGTCCAGAGTCGTCATATCTTCTCCAAGTAGCTTCGGTTCCGAGCTGCAGGTCTTCACGCTGTCTGACGATGCTCACAGGTACCGTAGAGCAACAGTACTTCTCACCAACAACTTTCTCAAAGTGTGATGTATTTCAGGTCGCAGAAGTCTGAGACTCTCGTGTCTGCTGGTGCGTGTGTCCGAGTTCTCGCTGCGGTGGACGGACTTCCTGATGCTCTGATTGGTTCTGATGAAGCAGGGCAGCTCTTTATCTGGTGGGAGCACATTTTAAAAGAGTGTAAAAGCATTTCACTTCCATTATACCAAATGATTATTTGCTATTCGCTGATATTTTACAGGAATTTGACGACTGGACAACTACTAAGAAGGCTCCTACTTGGAGATGGAGTAGTTCATGGAGCTTGTCTTAGAGGATACTCTGCAAATGTAAACCTCCCATGAATGAATCTCAGGATACTGATGCCATAATGATGAACTTGTTATACAAACTCCAAGATGATTTCCATCTCACCAGGGCCTTCTGTTGGTGCTCCTGCAACACCACTACCTCAGCTCAGTCGAGATGGATGAAGAGAAGAAGGTTCTGTTCACTTTGCTTGCCATCAATCCTCTCAGTGGAAAGTCTGCCCTGGTTTCCTCCCTCTACCCCCCTAAAAGCTGGTTCGGCAGGTGAGGCTCTGAATTATAGTAATGTCACAATGAGTTGACTTTGAATGTCTGTCCAGGTTGTGCGAGGCAGACGTCAGCCAGGCCAGAGTAGTCGCTCTCAGTCAGAGCGGTTGCGTTTGCGTCTGGGAGTTCCAGAACACTACCGCCCGTGCCGTGTCCTGTCCCGGGCCAGACAGCGGCTGGTCGTTGGCTCGCTGGGGCGGAGACATGCTGATCACGGCTCAGCCCTCTGGAGACGTCACTCTTCACTGCTCCTCGTGAGAGTCTCCTTTTATCAGCTTCACTGTTTAACAGTTGTTTGAGTGAGAAGTTTTATCCTTGCTGCTGTTTCTACTCTCCTTAGGCAATGTTATATTTTAAAAAAGTGTTTTACTGTTAATAAATCTGTTTCATCGACAAGATGTGGTATATGTTGCTGTGGTTGATTAGTGAAAATAAAGATAAAACACTTTTTAGATCTAAAATAGAGTTTTACTTGGTTGACTCCATGTAACACATTCAATGAAAACAAAATTTACAAATAAATATTTACAGGGATACTTCATCCTACATGTTTTTTAGTTCATACTATGAACGGCCAATTACTTATTAAGTGATTTGATTTAGAAGATAACGTCGACTGACTCAGAATCATGTTTATTGCATGTAAAGTAAAAGCAAAACTTGGTCTTGTAAAAAAGGGAAAGAATCACGTGAGGAAAAAACATAAAAATACATATTCAGACAGTCTAGGGCTGGGTATCGTTTAAAAAAAAAAAAAAAAACTGTTACTGATACAAATAGCTTTACTTTGATACCTGTTCCTGAATTAAATTTACAAAATGACAAAAAGGCCAACAAATATAACAAAAAGATAATGACATTACACATCGGACAAATCTTGAGGTTCATTTTTGAGCTTTGATAAATTTCCACTCCAAACAACATCATTTTGTAATGCAAAATAATACATGTTAACAATTAACAAATCAATCTAATGGCCACTGTCTTTGTCACATAATAGGTTGTTGGTTTGTTTTTCAAGGAAATCAACGGATTACTTAGTTTTGTGGACTGAAACCTCGCACTGAAAGACAAAGCTTGTTTCAATATCTCGAACTACAGAAGCATTTCGGTCAGGTCCGAAGTCCGATAGCTAGCACTAAGACAGTCACATCCTGATCATTGAATGATATGATACAACATCAATAAGAAACATTATGGAGCAGGATGGAAGAAGTCCTAACGTATGCATCAGTCTGTAGGTAGGATCTGGGAACCATGTTCTGGAAGGCTGAGTCCAAACCTATTGTTATTAAACCTGGTTTCTTATTGAGAGCACAGTTGTTTGACCGAAAGCTGGTTTGGTTGTGTACTAGCATTCAGAAGAGTCAGTGGGCTGAATTGAGTAGTGATGGGTGGTTGTGTGTGTCGAGCTCATACAGCAACCCCCTTGTCTGTAGCGCTTTAAGAAAGTCACGTGACCGATACCGGAACTGTCTCGAACTGACGTTGATGCACGAAACTGTGTGTAACATCTGTCAACAGGATGTTTCTGCTAAAAGGATCGCATTTGTGTTTCAAAACAAGAATTATAGAGTTTCCTCCCAATAAACTACAGTGTTGCTGTGTTGAAGCCCTTCATGACGCCTCCTCGACCCACCACTAGAATTGAGTTCAGAGCTCGGGAGGCATGTTCCCATAGCATAGAGATACAATTACAAGGATTCCGTTCTTCATTCTACTTTGAAAAATAACCCATTGCCTTCCCCAACTCAACTGTCAGTGGCTGAGGTATTAGTACAGTTAATCAACCAGTTAACCAATCAGTTAAATGCCTACCTGGACAGTTGGTCTTGAATCTCGTACATTGTTGAAAAGTAGACTTTTCAATTCAGCCACCACAAAAAGTTAAAAAAAAAAAAAAAATCTGAGAGGTGAACTGTCCGAAACAAGTTTCACTGAGAGGATTCTGCATTATAAGATTTGGATGTGAAAAGCACAAGAAAAGATTGACGTGTGGCTACAGAGCAGTTTGAGACAGTGTTGTAACGAAACAAACATGTCGCCTAAATGTGCTCGATTGAATTGCCTCAATGTTACCAACTGTTCAAAGGATTTCATTTCCAGGTCCAAATCAATAATGGCAGATTCAGGTAGACAATAGCACAAACCAAAGATTTTGCAACTATAGATGAAGTTAATTTTATAATTGCTAGCAACTTGTTTTTTCAATGCCAATTACAACAGAGCAATTACTTCTCTTTTAATAGGTTCATGTCCTATTAATAACAAAACAAAAGTTTGAGGCGAACGACAACCAAAGAAAGCCCATAAGAGTTTAATCAAGACTTTATTTAAACTGGTTGAGAATTTAACCAATACATATTCAGCATAATGTTCAAGTTTGTACATCTGAAGAGTGGAAAGTTTATAAAAGTTTAAAAGGGGCATGAAAATGATCACTACACATAAAATTCAGAAGACAGACGTAAACATTTAGATTCAGGAAAGAACAAGTATTCAAACACAGCTTGCTTTTTTTCCAACCACAATGAAGTCACTGGAAAACTTCAGAATACCATGGACTCTAGAGTGCGATGTGAGCAGAGGGGCCACTCAGCTGGAGGGGCCAGTGTGCTTGCACTGCAGCAGCTTTTCCACCATTAGCTTCGCGTAGCGTATGCGACTGTTGAGCTCTTTGCTGCAGCCGAACTCCTCCAACATTGACATCTTGTAGGTGTGGAATTCTCTCTTTTCGTCGATGTAGGTGACGGCGGACAATAGCGGGCAGAGGATCAGCTTCGTGTGGTCCTGTTGAGGAGCACGGGTGTGAGATGGGACGTTTGGCACAAAACGCATTAAGATGGGTGGGGCTTTCTCACCTGGAAAAAGTTGATCTGTACTGTGCCGTTTGTCAGGTGCAGCACAATGGCGCTCTTGGTCCTGAACCAGAAGTAGAGGTACGGCAGCCGCGCCAGCTGGTCACCGTCGCGCTGTGCCATGTTGGCACCGGCTTTCAGCAGGTGCTCGCTCATGTAGTTCCTGAAATACTTCAGAAGAGTGATCTGTGCAGAGAAGGAGGAGACACAAGTTTCCATTAAAAACCCAACAGGTTAATCATTTTGGAAATAAATGGGGCACAGTTAGTCATTTAGCTGTGAATATATCTAGCATTGCAATACAAGAGATTTAATAAAGTGTACTTTTCAGCTCTTTAGAACGGTTTGTAGAGCATCTTTTGATTCATCTGGACTTTTAAAACAAAAAATCTTATCAAGGAATCGATAACACCGGCATGTACTTGCCTTCTTGTTCAACGAGGGGGGGTACGAAGCAACACTGAGGTAAGACTCCGCTGACGTTTTGTCGATGTACTGCAGGCTGTCTCCGTCAGCGTACATGATGAGTCGTGTGTAGTCATTGAAGAGCACGCCGACACTATTGTCGCACAGCTGGTAGCCTGGAGGACAATCATTTTAGTACACTTTTGAACAAGAGGGTCACGTCATCCTCTTACCTAATCCGTACTTATCGGAGTAGTCGACCCACTTGCTGATCCAGAAGATAGGAACGCTAGCAGGATCCTCAGCTTCCTCTGAAAGAGGAGAAGAAAGTTGGATGCTTGAACACAAAATGGCACCATAGGCCACTTGACAATTCTTTAGGATTAGATTCACTTTAATAAACCCTCTTGAGAGCTCCTTCAGGAAATTAGATTTCTAGTACACAGCAGGCAAGGTACAGAAAGTGTCATAAAAGCAAGAATAAAGCGCAAATAAAAAGCTCAACGAGAAGAACAAAGATCGTAAAAGGATACAAAGATTAATAGAATACATCATCCCTTCTCTGCTCCTGCCCCCAAACTCAGAGCTATACAGACTAATAGCACGAGGAATAAATGAGTCCTTGAGTCGATTAGTGTTGCATCATGGGAAGAGCATCAATGCACTCCATCATCTGCTTCTCTGATGAGTATTCAGAGGATGACGGTCATCATCCGTGATGGCTATAGTTTGTATATCGTCTTTTAAAAGACAATGGAACCCCCACCTTGTCGGATTATGGCCTTTTCTGCGGGTTTGGCTGTGATCAGAACGTTGAGCTGCTGCAGGAGGTCTTTCAGGTGACACACTGGTTCGGCATCCCTTCATGGAAAAAAGTGAAAAATACACAAGACTATAGTAAATGAAGAGGTCAAGAAACAGGCAACATATTTAAGTGTCCATTTGGCACAAAACCTCCAGACTCTTCTGGGGAACTTGAAGTTGTTACAAGGTTAGGGAGGCATACACACAACACTTGTCTGAGCCAGTTTAACTAGTTTCTTTGAAGGACTAATGAATCTCGAGTCTACAAAGAAATTTATGGCTCATCATGCTTCCATTTCAAAACACGAGTTAGAGCTCAGAATTATTAAAGATAAGACTGTTATAAAAATGTTTTAAAGGGCATCTCCTTACTTTTGTGCAGGTTCATCTTTGGAGTCCATCTTCTCAGTTTCTGCAAAGGATAAAAATCCAAAAATCAACATCCGGAAAAGTTTGTTTTTTCCCCCTCATCTTGTTGTCCAAATACACACCCTTGTTGTTGATGGCAGTCAGCGGGCGTCTCTGGCCGAGCTCGGCTGCCATTGACGGGGCGATGGAGAAGCGAGGCGGCACAGTGAGACACGTGGTGGGGAGACGAGTGGGGATATAGCCAGAAGTGAAGAACTCGTCCGTCAGTAGTTGAGAGATTGTCGGCCGCTGGGTCGGTTCGGCGTGCAGCATGCGCTTGATCAGATTGGACGCGGTGGCGTTGATGTGCTGAAATGTAAAGACACGAGTTACCAAGAGGAGCATTGCTTTGCTGACATGACCTAGTTCTGGTCAAAGTTTGACCCCTGACCCAATAAAAGCTGCATTATTTAAATAAAAGTGATACTGTGAAATAGAAATGTTTTGAGCAACAATTAAAGTAAAGAATGTTATTGTTATAGTTCCTCGTTTTTGAGAGTTAATCATCACATAAAGTGTCAAACATAGGTTTTAGCAGCCGTAATAAAATGTTAACGCCTTTGCTGTCATTTATTAAATATAATTCGAGAAGCTCTTACTTGTGGACTACAATGTCAACCACTGTAATATAGAGAAAGTACAAAGGATAGTATTTAAAAGTTCTTATCTCAACCTACCCAGGGCACAGAGTAGCTGTTTTTCTTGATGCGGTTGTAAGTTTCCTTCAGGCAGTTTGTTTCGAAGGGTGGCTTGCCGACCAAAAGTGTGTACCTAGAGAACGAGAAAAGAAGCTTGAGCACTTAGGTGGAACCCCTTGAGTTAGTTGAACTTACAGGATGCAGCCAAGCGACCAGACGTCCACCTCGTAGCTGTGACCCTTTTTGCACAGAACCTCGGGTGCGATGTAGTTGGGGGTTCCGCACAAAGTCTTCTTTCGCTCGCCGTCGTACTCTACTTTCGTCGCCAAACCAAAATCCCCTGCAGAGAGGATATGATGTAATGTAAAACCACAGGACTAGTATACATAAACGATATGTCATTTAAGAATATTGCTTGATGGTCATCGGTGTGTTAGAGATAAGAACACATTCACGGCCATGTCGGGAACTCACCAATCTTGATATCCATTTCATCGTTCAGGAACACATTGCCTAGTTTCAGATCCCTGTGGATGACCTGGTTGTTGTGGACATACTGGACCCCCTTGAGCAGCTGCAGCATGTAGTAGCGAGCCTCTGGTTCTGTCACAGCCTTGCGCCTCTTGTGCAGTTCCAGAAGAGACTGAACAAAGAAAAACAGAGGATTAACAGTGTTTTGACTACCATATGAGAATAATGTCACTTTAATAGAAAGGTTGTTTTAGAGGTAAAATGCTCTAGTTTAGATTAAGGACTCACAAAACATCTACAGGAGATTCCTGGTGACCAAAATGTATCTTGTTCAGGAGAAATATATTTAACATGAGATTTAACTATTGCTATGTAAAGGCTTTGTTTTAATTCAGAAGGAACTTCACTGAAGTTCATTCAGGTTTTTATCCCACTATAAAGAGCACCAACGGAAGAGGCCCTCACACCAACCGTCGACCATGAGGAATGTGCTCGCGTCCTCGGGTCCAAACTCACCCTTCTCCTGCAGATCTCCAGGACCACAAACACGAAGTCGTCGTCCTCGAAGAACCCGTGGAAGCCCACGATGTTGGGATGATCGAAGCTCTTGTGAATGGCCAGTTCGGATGTCATTTTCTCCCGCTGGTGCTGCTTCAGGATCAGCGACTTTGGCACGATCTTTCCGGCAAAAACCTGCTTCGTTTCTATGTCGGTGATCTCGTAGCATTTCGCAAAGCCACCTTTGCCGAGGAACTTCCCCCTGGCGTATCTCTTCTTGGTCCTGGGGTCGTACAGGAGCTCAGGGATCTCCTTCAACGGGGCCGACTTTGGGTCGACGTGACCGGTCTCTGGCTTCGCCGTTCCAGCGCTCATTTCAACGACTAACAACACGACAGTCGACTAGAAAATAATGTAAAAAGTTAAATAACGAATCGAGGGTGGATTTCTCACGTCTTGTCTCGATCTGCTAAAGTGCGAAAAGAGCCGTTTAAAATATAGTAAAGCGGAACTAAACGTGGAAAAAAACGAATCGTTATTATCAACTCTATAGCAGGTGTGCCTCAAATTGCCGAAATATTTAAAATGTAACCTGAAAAAGGGACGTTAAAAGGTCGTCAGATGCTCCTCGCTGCAGTATGTCGAGGCTTCCTTTTGACAACAGAGTCAACTAGTAGTTTAAATGCTGCGACAACCCAAATGGTCGCCTCTGATTGGTCCGCTCGATTTGAAATTCTGCCGTGCATCATGGGAAAGTTAGTTCGCAAACGGTCCAATGGGTGCTCGGCTTTGGAACACTCCGGAGATGATTGGCTCAGGCGGCGTGGTGGGTGGAGCTTAGGAGGAAAAAAATGCGGATGGGAAATGTAGTTGACGTTCGTCAAGCGGAAACTAACAGCTGTTTTTATTAGTCACACTTTTATAGTTTTAGTTTTATTTGTTGAGAGATACAAACACGTGTTTAATACTCGTGTCACATATTTCGATTCGAATATTTTAGAAGTAGCGCAATTTAAATAAGATTAAAAATGTTATACAATATTGTCACGTTCGTTGCATTAACTGTTCTTTGTTTTTTTGTTTATATTCTATTTATTAGTTAATTATTTAAGTTTGTTGATTATTAATTTAATTTTGTTGGTTATTTATTTTCTTGAATGTCTTAATTAATGTCTCTTTAAGTCTTTAATTGTTTTAAGTGTTTAATGTCTGTTGTTGAGTATTAATGTGTTGCATGGTGGGTCAGAGAGGTCCACAATTTAATTTATGCTGTATGTCTTAATACATGCATATTTGACAATAAAAGAACTTGACTTGACTTATAGTGTATCAGTGCTGTTGCGGTGATGTTTGAGTGTTTTCGTTTTAGAAATAGAAGAAATAGAAAATGTTTATTCATCCCCAGAGGGGAAACACTATTTTTTCCGGTTGTAATCAGTTCGTGGCTCATATTTGCAAAATTGTAATTCAATGAAAACATCTGTTGTGCTCAGAGATTATTCCTTTCATGGAATTCATTTCAGAATTTGAATACAATCTTTAAGGATTATAAAGCAAACCAATATTGGATTGGAAACAATCTGGTACATATATGTGAATAGCTGATAGGAAAGTGTGCCATCTGCAGAGTCATCTTCCTGCGTCACCATGGCAACATCCAGTTCACAGGACTATTATTAAAACAGGGATTTTGAAGATGAACTTGGAGGGCGGAACACATTTGTACACTTCCTCTGTGAACAAAGTGGAGCAGCTTTTCCTTCCTCCAGTCTCACTTTCCTCCCTTTTGTTCTCCTTTGGCTCAGTGAATCCTCAAGGGTGCCGTCAGATGTCCGTTCTTTGGTCCACATCCCCCTTGGAAAGAATAGGAGTAATGGATTTTGTAAAGATATGATAGAAATGATCTGTAATAATGAGCATGTTACTGAGATATTGCATTTTCAAACCTCAGTGATAAGTGTGTACAACTATAAAAATTAAGATTTTTTTAGTAAGTAAAGATAACATCTGAAGGAAGCAGGTCATTTATCTTTATGTCAATTTAATTCAAAATATTGTACTGTTTTTTAAAGTAAAAAAAAATAATCGTATTCCCATTAAGAGATGCATTTTATTGGTGAAAGAACAACATGGTAAAAAGGCAGGAATGGATAGCAAGGCCACAACAATCGCAACACACACTCACATCGGGTCTGAACAGCAGCATCTGAATATAAGGCAGAACTTCAATGTAACAAACATGTGCTTTTTAATTTTCAAATGATCATCAGACATTTTTTTCACAGTTGTGCATCTTAATTATTGTGCAAGCTAATTACGGTTCGCATAAAAACAAGGTAGTTCAGAGTCCTTCGCTTTTTTTTCCAGTTTCAAATGAGAAGCTTGATGATACTAAAATATATATGACAATGACTTGTGCTTAAGTGACAAACACTTTTAAGATTATTTGACCTAAAATGAGAATAAAGAAGCCCTATTTACAGCTAGGGTGTTTCCATCCCATCTTTCTTTTTTTTTTTAACATTTGAAGCAAAGCTACAGCAGGACTTAAACTAGGTATGAATTTAAGCATTCCACATTTGTTTACACCACAATCGCAAAACGACTATTAATACTTGCTTGATAATATCAGTTGAACAGCGGTAAAAATCCAGTAAAAAGGCAGGATATGATGATTGAGGGGGAAAAAACCCTTTCCAAAACACTTCCCTTGCTTCGTTGTGGCTTCTTCAACACACCTCAATCCAGGCTGACTCACAACGCACCGACACATACAGCCGTTGTATTAGATAGCAGCACTCAGTATTCCCAGAGGGTGGCGCTATCCAGGGAGTCGGCGCTTGCCTTCAGTCCACCAGCGTGGTCACCCTTCAGGTACTTGCCCCCCTGGGCTCGGATCGCCATTTTGTTGAGGTCACAAAACTCGAAGAGGAACTGGACGGGCGTAGCACTGCTGCAGGAGACGGATGAGTCGTCACCGACACTCCAGTAGTTCCCCTGAGAGTCTGAGCACAACGGAGATTCTGATTTAACCTCAGGCAAGGTTATATTGTGGGCAATAATACGCTGCGTGTGACCAGTTTTTTTTATAATGTTGTGTTTTTCAAAACATACAGAGGTCGATTGGGAACTTGGGAAATTGTCTGTAAGAATGAGTGTGTGTGTGTGTGAAGGGTTGTGTCTCTTTGTGTGTCCTGCAACAAACTGGCATCCTGTTCAGGGTGTCTCTCGCCTTTTGGCCTGAAGTAGCTGGGATACACTCTAGCCCCCCCAGCAACCCCCATAAGGGAATAAGTGAATGAATTAAGTCTCTTTCACTGTTAATTAGTCTTAATATTCAAATACTATCTTTCAAGTCATGCTTTTTATTTGGGGGTTTCATTTTTCCCAATGTGATTAATATTGATTTTAAATATTTTTTAGTCATTTATTTAGGTTAATCACCAACTTCCTGTCGTTGATGGAGCCAACATGTCATCCCCAGGAGACAGATTCCATATCGCCTCTCTACATGAATGTTTAAGTGCAGAGGAAGCAATGCTCTGGGAGGGAAGCATCAGTAAGAGGCGAGGGACGAATCATGAGCTCCAGGGAGCTCTGTGTCAAACTAACTGTGGGGGTCAATGTGAGTTTAGGCTGTATGTGGAATCCATTCTACAGAGATAAGTCAAGGTTCACTTCAGGTCACACAGTCGTGGGTCCTTGATGATGGTGCGGGTAAATGTTTAAGGCTCCCAGTGCGCTGACAAATCTGTGTTTGTGGCAGAATGAGTTTGTGTTTGCGAGATATGTTAAATGTGTGTTTCAAGATTGTGTGACGCATGTGTTTCTGTCTGTTGTCAATGGTTTATCATTGTCAGATAGAAAAAGTCTTCAGAAATGTCAAGAACACCTCAATATGGTTCCAACATGACACTGTGCCCTCATCAGAGATCAAGAAAATATTTCAACTCTGTTCACTGGACTCAATCGATCACTGATAAAGGCCCGTAGTAACGGCAGTTCCTGCTCACTCACCTTTCAAGGAATAAGCCCCATTGTTAAACTCCAGATGGAAAACATCGTAAGACGCTTTGTTGGAATCCAGAGTGGCCAGTCCCGGCTTGCGAGCTCCGATGAATCCGTGTTCGCCTCGGAGAACGATGAGCGGCCGGTTGATCAGCTTCATCAGGAACAGCTCGGCGTCGCCTGAACACGAGACTTGTATCATGAAAACATCTTCACGCCAAAACATGACTCGTTGAACTGACCTTGGTTTTCAATGGCGGCAGCGAGTTGTCCATTTTTCTTGGCCATCACATACTTGCCGTTAGCTGCTCGGATACACACACGACCCTCGCGCCACTCCAGTTCAAAGTGTGAGTTGGAAGACCTTTGATTGACACATGTGTAACTTAACTTGAGAGATATATATATATATATATATATATATATATATAAGTAAGTAATTTATATTTATAGAGCACTTTTCCAGACCAGGGTCACAAAGCGCTTTAACAATCAAAATAATACACAATAAAATATATACTTTAAAAGATCAAGATAACTCTGAGAATAACACAGGAGTTCCAGAAAATCAAGAAAAAGCCTGAACGAATAAGAAAGTCTTAAGATGTTTCTTAAAAGAGTCAGTAGATCCATCAAGTGCAAAGAGAGAGAGGAAGATCGTTCCAAAGCTTAGGAGCAACAGTCTGGAAGGATTTCTCTTCTCTGGTCCTGAACCGTTTGGAAGGAACCATAAGAATATTCTGATCCACAGACCTCAGAGCCCGAGCTGGGGTGTAAGTCTGGATCAGATCACTGATGGAAGGTCTGACCATGAATAGATCTGAAAGTAAGAACCAGAATTTTAAAGGTGATCCTGAAAGAAACTGGCAGCCAGTGAAGAATTTTAAGGATCAGAGAAATGTGAGTTCTTCTACTAGAGCGGCTCAGATCTCTCGCTGCAGAGTTCTAAATCAACTGCAGGCGAGACAGATCCTTCTTGTGTAGACATGAAATAAACTGTTACAATAGTCCAGACGAGAAGAAACAAACACATGGATTACAAGCTCCAGATCATGTTGTGACAACATTTTCCTAAATTTAGAGATATTTACTCAGTTGAAACAGTTTCTGGTCAGTTTTCTGCAGTGTTGAACAAGAGACATGTCTTTATCAAATACAACACCCAGGTTTCTCAGGCTCAGTTTGACAGACTGACCTAAGTCACCCAAGTACTGACCCAACCCTGGAACCTTATCATCAGGAGCAATCACCAGAGTTTCAGTTTTATATATATATACTATACTTAACTTTATCAATACACTGTTTCCATTGTCACTGTAACTTTAATTTTTGGATATATCTATATTCCAATCTTGTTGTATTAGATAGGCGTGTTGTTTTACTTGGTAGAGGCAGTGCACTGTAGTCCCCCGGTCGCGGTCAGGTTCCAGTATTTTCCAGATGCGGTTCTGAACGCACATTTCCTATCCTCTCGGCTCAGTTCCAACTGGAATACTTCCTGGTCTCCTTCCTCGTCTTGATTGGCTGACAAATCCATGCCTGGAAAAATAGGTCGGTCAGCTGTCAGTAGTTGCTCCCAAAAGAACAAGAAGGCTGAATAAGAGGTTTATGATGAGATGGTTTTTTTTGAGAGTCAAAAACCAGATGACAGCATAATTTTTTTTTTTTGTCTTAGACCTCATAAAGTCTTCCATAACTCCCTCCCTCCCTAGATGAGAGAAGTAGGTACACGTCTTATGTTTTCTGACCAGCATTGTTTACCATAAAGCAAATTGAATTCCCATGATTACAACTTTACGTTTGACAAACCTTGTCAGCGATGTTCTATGATATGATGCTTCATTGCTATTTAAAAAAAAAACCTTTTGGTTAAGATATTCTGTTGTCACCAGTTACAGAACGTTAGGACAAATCAAATCACTTTCCGTAAAAAATACGAGTATCTTCCTGCTGGTGAGGTCAAGACAGTATTAGGTAGTGATTGACCCTTTTTTGCCTCATCCAATCCTGCCCACTCCGAAAAAATGCTTGGACACCCATGATCCAATACAACGGAAGGCAGTATTTGGGGCAACAACTAGAACCCCCCCCCCCTAAAAAACCCCACAAAGGAGTAAACTAAGACATCATTGCTTTAAAACTTTCATCCTTAAAGTTATTTTCATGAAAGATGACTCTCTGTGGAGGGAAAACACTATTGTTCTACCAGGACGACCAACCCTAATAAAACCCACTCTGAATCGTGTAACACAAATCATTTCACCTTCATGCTCATATTGAATCAGGGCATTCCAATGGTTTTGTAACGCTTTTTCTAGTTGGCTCTGGGAAATAAAGATTGATGAGTGTCAGAGCCAGTGAGTCACAGGGGTAGAGTTACTGCAGAAAAAAAATGTGGAGCCGCTGCTGCAGAGGCCATCAGGGGGAGAAGGAGGAGGGTAATGAAAAACACATGATAGGGAGGATTCACATCAGAGGGCCACACATTCACAGAGGGATTTTTTCTGCTCCTCACCTTGCCTGGTGGACACGTTCCTTTCATTCCCCGCAGTCAAGACGACTTGGGCATGACTCCGCTCCAGGCCGAAGAGCTCATCCTTCCCTAATCGGGTCACCTTCCCGGACTTCATTGTTCCCGTGGGCCCTGACGGGGCCAGATATCTCCCGGTGCAGTCACGAAACGCCACTTTCCCAGAGCGGAACTCCAGCACGTACCCGGTGTCCTTGTCCGCCTTGGGTGAGAGCTGGCCGTCGTTGCGCAGGAAGCGGTTATCAGAGGCCTCCAGGTGGTACCGCTGGTCCCGGTACACCAGGGTCACCAGGGAGTCCACGCCCCAGGGGACGTCGCGGTCCGTGGACACCTCTCCGTGCGCGCTCAGGTGGGCGAAGCGCTTGCGCGCGATGGAGTAGAGGTTGACCTGCGGGTGCACGGCCAGGTGCACGCTCCATCTCTCGGCAGGTGTGGCGGTCTGCGCGAAGCACGTGATGCGGTCCTCGCTGCCGGTGAAGAAGCGTCCGTAGGGCTCGGACTGCAGGGACCACCGCCCGTCCTCGTGCGCCGTGACCGCGAAGCGACAGTCTCGGCCGCGCGTCTCGCTGTCCGCGGTCACGTTGCCGTCTTTGTCCGCGGCGAGGTAGCGGCCCAGGTGCGACTGGAGGAACACGACGCTGCCGTCCTCCACGGTCTGCTCCAGGGTCCAGGTCTGCTTCTTCTTCAGGCTGCTGGCGGACGCGTTGATCTTGAAGCCGAACGCCTCCGCGGTCAGGTACTTGCCCGCGCCGTTGACCAGTCCCAGGGGGATCCGCAGCAGGTCTTCGCACGGAGAGCTCATGATGGCTTCCAGACGGAGAGGAGAAAATGTGTGTCTTTTGCTCAGGGAGAAAGTGGATGTGGGTGTGTGTGCGAGGGCGGGTGAGGCAGAGAGAGAGAGAGAGGGAGAGAGAGGGAGAGAGAGAGAGAGAGAGAGAGAGTGAGAGAGTGAGAGAGACGCTGTTTAGGATGAGGATGCTGTTCCCTTAGTGGTGGCTCTATTTGTGCACCTTCATGAATTAATATTAATTATATAATATATATATATATGTCTGTCTGTCTGTCTGTCTGTCTGTCTGTCTGTCTGTCTGTCTGTCTGTCTGTCTGTCTGTCTGTCTGTCTGTCTGTCTGTCTATCCATCCATCCATCCATCCATCCATCCATCCATCCATCCATCCATCCATCCATCCATCCATCTATCTATCTATCTATCTATCTATCTATCTATCTATCTATCTATCTATCTATCTATCTATCTATCTATCTACATAAATAAATTGTTTGTGTAATTGATGTCTGTGTGTGGGGCTCTATTTGTGCACCTTCATTACACTCCTTGAATGAATAATCTATAAGAATATTAATTTTATATATAAAAAGAGAGAGAGGGATATGGAGAGAGAGAGAGAGAGAGTGAGAGGGGAGAGAGAGAAAGAGAGGGGTGAAGTTATTCTCTAATTCTTGATACAGTTTACATGTAAAAAAAATAATTAATTGAGATGTGAACAATGACAACAAAGAGTGTTTTTTGTGCATCTGATTGAGTCCAATGATCGCACATTTATTTTGAGTAAACTTCCCAAAACATCTGGAAGCTATTGATAAATATTAATATTTACATACTTGTTTTTATTTTTGATAATTGATATGTAAATAATAAAAACAAAAATTGTATCTTAAGCATCTGAGTTAAAAAAAAAAAACACCCCACGCTGATTTGGGTTATTGAACAAAACATGACTGAACTTGGACTGGAAAAGTGTGAGAAGTCCTGCAGGGAAGAAGTCAAGTCGGTTAAAAACGTTACTGTCGTATTTACATGGACAAACCGTCGTTGGACCTGCTTCCGCAGCGCTTGTACTGGGAGAAGGTAAAAAGGTTAGTCGTTTAGACGACAAAAAATGTCACATCACAACATTATCCAGTAGATGTCGCCCCTGCCACAAAAAATACATTTTCTCACGTCACTGTTTCCTTTTTCTCCCGGTGGTCCTTAGTATTTAAATGGTTTTAATACTTAATAATATCTGTAAGGTTAAAGTGAAGGTCAAAAATTCAAAAAGTATTATTAAAAAATAATAATTATAAAAAAGATTCTAGATCTCACTCCCCAATCCTCGAGTCCTTTGAAGGGAGGGACATTCCAATACATGAAGTCCGAAGGGTTGAATAGATGAGACATGACACAAGCTATTAGAATAGTATGAAAAATATCTGATCAATTCAGGTAAAAAACACTCAAGTTACTTACAAACCATCCAGCAACTTTCAGTCTATAAGACATTCAACAAACGATCTAGTCTAGTCTTAGTCTAATATAGTCTTAATTTAAACTTTCGCCAGACCTTTTCTTTAATGCAAAAGTATTGCAAAAGTATAGATGTCCATTGAACGTACAGTTAGAGAAGGCATTGCAATATATCCAGCTATTTTAAACTATTACATTATTTACTAAGCTACATTAAAGGGAATTTAAGATTTTTCAAAACGAAATGTTTAATCAGGTTACATAAAAAAAATGAACATGTGTTCCTTATCTTGATGTACTTCCAGGATGTAAATGTATTTACATTTTTTTATTTTTAAGGTCTTTAAGGTTTAATTAACACCGTCATTCTCATGTGACCACCGGATATACTTGATGTTAACGTGACCTCTGCTGACCTACCGTGACCTCAAAAAATGTATTGTAAAATAAACACTAGATGTCAAAGAGTAAAAGTAGATTCAAAATCAAGAGTATTGGGGAATGATTGACACATACCATGAGCCAATCATGGAGAAGACAGTAAGGTTGGGGGGGGGGGGGGGGGTGATGATGTGAGCGGTGGCGGGAAGCAGCCTGCTGCACACGCGCGCGCTGCAGGTGGCGACAGGATGGCGGGAGGACGCCGCGGTCTGGTCGCCCCTCAGAACACCTTCCTGGAGAACATCGTCCGCCGCTCCAACGGTAAGCGAGTCCCGGTGGGTTCGGTCGGTGCCAGGTGCGAGGCGCGGGCCGGTGGGTTCGACGGTGTCAGGTGCTGCAGTCCCCTCACCTTCACCGCAGTCCGCTAGCTAACTCGTGACGTCAGCAATGATAACGGCGAAGCTCGGTGACAGATCAACGGTGCGGCGGCTCTGGAAGTTCATGGCTGGTGTCTTCAGGGTGTTGTGTTCAAGGCGTTACAGATAAATGTGACTGACATGTCAGTGAGGACAGCGCAGGGTTGGATGTGGTTGTCAACAGGTAACATTTGTTTAAAGAGTATAAAGGTTTAAAAATGATCTGGACTAGTAAGATTAAATTATAAAATAACATGTATTATTACAGACTGGTGTCTTTGAACCTTTGGTTATTACATGGGCCCCCGGGAAAGTGTAATGTATCATTCATTGACAACTGCTTTATTATTATTATTATCATTATTATTATTTTTTTTAGAATCCCTTATTAGTCCGGCGAGGGGAAATTCGGTAGTGCTTTTTACAGCCATTCACACATACTGATGGGAGTAGGCTGCACACTTGCGCCAAGTTCACCATCAGGAGCAATCCGGGTAAAGTGTCTTGCTCAGGGACACAAGCTTGTCTGGAGCTGGGATTGAACCTGCAACCTTTTGGACCGCAGCCAACCACTCTACCATCTGAGCTATGACGCCCCTTATCCCTGGGTTGGGGTCGCGGGGAGACTGGAGCCTATCCCAGAATCATAGGGAGAAAGGCAGGGGACACCCTGGACAGGACGCCAGTCTCTCGCAGGACACACAAAGACAGAAAACCCACATACACACTCATACCTATGGACAATTTCCCAAAGTGTTCAATTAACCTCTGTAGGTTTTTGGACTATAGGAGGAAACCGGAGTTCCCGGAGTAAACCCACGTAACACGGGGAGAACATACAAACTCCACACAGAAAGGTTGCCTCTGGTGCTGAAGTAAAGAGGAAATGTCTAAAGGTTCTACAATAGTGAGGGCAAAAGATATCAGTCAGGAGTTCCTGGCGATATTGTGAACTGTTTTTTGAGCTTCACTTTCTGATCATGTGACTCAAGTTGTTGTTGTTCTTCAGACACGAACTTTGTGCTGGGAAACGCTCAGATTGTCGACTGGCCAATCGTCTACAGCAACGATGGATTCTGCAAACTGTCGGGATACAACCGGGCCGAGGTGATGCAGAAGAGCAGCACCTGCAGGTACGCTCTCGAACACCTCACTCTCGCTCGTCACGTGAACGCACTACTACACTTTCTTTCACATCTCTCTCTTCAGCTTCATGTATGGAGAGTTGACCGACAAGGAGATGGCAGAAAAAGTACGTCAGACATTCGAGGAATATGAGATGAACTCATTTGAGATTCTGATGTACAAGAAGAACCGTGAGTAACGCATGCACACAAACTCATACAGTTCAGCTTATTCACCTGCTGCTCCTGCAGGGATGCCCGTGTGGTTCTTTGTAAAGATCGCTCCAATCAGGAACGAGCAGGACAAGGTGGTCCTGTTCCTCTGCACATTCAGTGACATCACTGCTTTTAAACAGCCAATTGAGGACGAGTCTTCCAAAGGTGGGTGGAGCTTAATGACGCAGGGCTGTTTGTTTCTTAATATACTGGTGAATGTTTTTTCCAGTGTACCAGTGCACCCATCGGAATGTGTGTGTTCTTAGTCTTAATGTGTATCAATGTTAATGGTATGAAGTGTGTTTGTTTTTTTAATGTGATTATTTGTTCATGTTTGTGTGTGTCAGCAGGTTGGGGTAAACTGGCCCGGCTGACCCGAGCGCTGACCAGCAGCAGAGGAGTTCTTCAACAGTTGACTCCTGCAGTTCAAAAAGGAGAAAATGTCCACAAACACTCTCGCCTGGCGGAGGTAGCTGCCCCTGCGGTTACTCATTCTGTCGTATTATTTTTCTCCGTCTCCACGGCTCCATGTGTTAGCTGTCCAACATGTCTATTATTTTTTTTGAGTTCTTTTACCATGTGTGTTCAGGTTCGTCTCTCTGGGGCGTGATAAGGTTTCAGCCTCAGCATTTGTTTAGGCAGGATCTGGTATGTGTGTTCAGGTTCTTAAATATGTTCCATTCTTGTGTGTGTTAGTTCAGCTAGATTAGTGTGTGGTTTCCCCTTTGCTGTTCAGGCTCTTCATGTTCAGGCTTTGCTCTGGTGGGCTTCGGTCGATTCAGAATCTCTTTTGGTATGTCTCTGGTGTGTTCTGTAGTTGCTCCCATGTTCTGCTCCGTCAAGGTTTGATATTTCTCACTGGTTTGTTCACCTTTCCTTCACGCAAAAATTCCCTGATGTGTTCATCTTTTCTCCTGTTTTTTTATTTCTTCTACCGTTTCTCTGGATTCTTTGATGTGATAGTGTCTTTTTTCCCCATCATGTTCAGGTTCTGCAGCTGGGCTCGGACATATTGCCCCAATACAAACAGGAGACTCCTAAGACTCCTCCTCACATCATTCTGCACTATTGCCTGTTCAAGACTACGTGGGACTGGGTGATCCTCATCTTGACCTTCTACACGGCCATCATGGTCCCCTACAACGTGTCCTTCAAAACCAAGCAGAACAACGTGAGCTGGCTGGTCATCGACAGCATCGTTGACGTGATCTTCTTGGTGGACATCGTCCTTAACTTCCACACAACCTTTGTGGGTCCAGCCGGTGAAGTCATCTCTGACCCGAAATTGATTCGCATGAACTACGTGAAGACTTGGTTTGTCATCGATTTGCTTTCCTGCCTACCCTATGACGTCATCAACGCCTTCGAGAACGTCGACGAGGTAAGTCTCATGCAAGAGGATATTAGTGCATCTGATCTAAAGATGATCAATTCAGCATTCTTTCGACAGGGAATCAGCAGTCTCTTCAGCTCACTTAAAGTTGTCCGTCTGCTGCGTTTGGGCCGTGTGGCCAGAAAGCTTGACCACTACATTGAGTATGGAGCTGCAGTCCTGGTGTTGCTGGTCTGTGTGTTCGGATTAGCGGCTCACTGGCTGGCATGTATATGGTACAGCATTGGGGACTACGAGGTCATCGATGAGGAAGCCAACCGGCTGCGCACTGACAGCTGGCTATACCTCCTGAGCATGACAGCCGGCTCTCCTTATCACTTCAACAGCTCTGGCACAGGAAGATGGGAAGGCGGGCCTGGGAAGAACTCGGTCTACATTACTTCGCTGTACTTTACCATGACAAGTCTGACCAGCATCGGTTTCGGTAACATCGCCCCGAACACAGACGGCGAGAAGATCTTTGCTGTGGCCATGATGATGATTGGATGTGAGTTTCAGTTTGGAGTTTGATAAAGAAAAAACCTGCAAGGGTCCTAGTCTGTCTATGTGTTGTTCGCAGCGCTGCTTTATGCCACCATTTTCGGAAATGTCACCACCATCTTCCAGCAGATGTACGCCAACACCAACCGATACCACGAGATGCTGAACAGTGTGCGTGACTTCCTTCAGCTGTACCAGGTCCCGAAAGGTCTGAGCGAGCGTGTCATGGACTACATTGTGTCCACCTGGTCAATGACTCGAGGAATTGACACAGACAAGGTAGTTGTCGTGGTGAGCAGATGTTGGTGAAGGCTACGATCTTTGTGCTCACATACCCATGTCCACAGGTGCTGGAGATTTGTCCCAAAGACATGCGTGCAGATATCTGTGTGCACCTCAATAGGAAGGTGTTCAAAGAGCATCCAGCCTTTCGACTGGCTAGTGATGGCTGCTTGCGGGCACTCGCCATGGAGTTCCAGACGGTTCACAGTGCTCCGGGTGACCTTATCTTCCATGCTGGTGAAAGTGTTGACAGCCTGTGCTTTGTGGTTTCGGGATCTCTGGAGGTCATTCAAGACGATGAAGTGGTGGCAATCTTGGGTGAGTACCGTATTTTCCGCACTATAAGGCGCACTTAAAAGCCTTTAAATTTTCTCCAAAATATGTCAGTGCGTCTTATATATTAACATTACCTGGTGGGTGACTTGTTTACAAACACTTTCATGACTCTGCGCCGACTGAGCCGACATGCCGTGGGATCACAGGGTGGGATTTACGCACACGTAACATCAAGGTGGACGTCTATGGAGTAAGATTACTGCCACCGTTTCTGCTGCGCGCAGTCATACACACGCGTTCAACATGTCATACACCTGCACTCTAGCTGTCATACACGCGCTCAACTTCACTGTCTGCTCACAACATCAGTCTCACGCGCTGCTGCTTGAAGCCTTTTAAACATCATTTGAACATCGTTACCATGGGAGTGAACGGAGTTGTCAGAACGCTTAATAAAGTTTGACTTTATCTGACTGTTTTGTTGACATTCCCTTTAGCACAGCTTTATCTAGTGGATGCATAACGCAACCCCAGTCAAACGTTTGACTGTATCTTTTATTCTGTGCAACCCATTTATGAAAACGGTTCTAAAATAGGCCATTCATTGAAGGTGAGCCTTATAATCCAGTGCGGATAATACGGTAATAGCATTTTCTTCAACTTTTTGATTCATTGTTGAACTATTCTTACTGTCTAATGCTGTCACCTAGTAATATGCAGACATCATTCAGAGTTGGATGGGTTTTTTTTTTTGTTTGATTGTACTTTTGTGTGTGAAGGTAAAGGAGACGTGTTTGGAGATGTGTTCTGGAAAGAGCCGTCGTTAGCACAATCTTGTGCTAACGTTCGTGCGTTAACCTACTGTGATCTTCACATCATTAAGCGGGACGAGTTGCAGAAAGTTCTGAAGTTTTATTCAAACTTTGCCAATCACTTTGCAAGAAACCTTGTACTGACCTACAACTTGCGCAAACGGGTAAGTGAATATCTTAAAATTACCTTTCTGATTTCCTTCCTCTGTTTTCATTGGCAAATTCCATGTGCAACAGAAACCATGGATTTTTTTTAATCAGTTTTGAATCATATGATGCTAGTTTTGAAGAACCTTTTTTTATATATTGATGGCCAAAGTTAAAAAAGAACATACATGTAAATACTAGAAAACACACACAGCAAGTAAAGGATGGTGACCTTGCTGTCAATCAAATAATTCAACATCAGCAGATCATGTGACCTCCTGCGGGGAAGAGGGAATGGCTGAATAGATGAAATAAGATCATGAGAACGCTGCAACATGATGTGGTGTTCAAGGACACAAGCACTTCCCTTTTTGTTCTTTGAGTCTACGTCGCCGTGGCAACAAGAACAGTCAGTCTTTCCCCCATCATTTGTAAAAAGGGTTTTGGTTTGCTACCACGTAAAGCTTTAAGCGCTCTACAAATATAACTCATTTATTTTTAACTGCACTCTAAATCCTCTAAATCAACATGCCACAAAGACAAGTTAAAGATTAAAGGGCAACTAATGTGCTTTGTTTGTGCAATGAGTCCCATGGGGGTGGAGACTTCCTGGATTGATGACTAGCAGTGACACACCTTGATGATTGACCAATCACAGCATTTTATCTCTGGCCCCTGGGCGAAAAGAGAGTTTTGTACAGACAAAAGCTCACTGATGATTTTTTTGAATAGACACTTAAATCTACACATAAGTTGCCCTTCAGCTGATCCATTTTCTTTATCCTGTAGGTTTCCTAAAATGTGATCAGTTTCCAAACTGAGTTTGTTACAGTCTACTTTCTCAGTTTCTTCCTTGGTGTTTAGTAGATTCCATGTATTTTGAGCCCAGCTTTAGCAAAAATGGATGCCTAAGTGTAAACACACAAATCGATTGGTGGTTTTGGATAACAACCAAGTGAGGTAGCCTTGGCATCTGGTAAGCCGGTTAAATGATTGTGTGAAGCATCATGGGATACGTTGGAAGTCCCTCACAAAACTGTAGCTCCAATAGTGGGTTTAGCTGTGGGGTCTAATGTTTCTGCTCGGTCTGGAAAAGAAGTGTGGCTGAGATGTTGATGTGAGGTGGTTTATATCTTGGCAGATTGTCTTCAGAAAGATTAGCGATGTGAAGCGTGAGGAAGAGGAGTTGCTTAAAAGGAAGGACGAAGCTCCTCTCAACCTGCCTCCTGATCATCCAGTGCGTCGACTCTTCCAGAGGTTCCGACAGCAGAGGGAAGCCCGTCTTGCCAGCGAGCGCCTTGGTCAGGGGACCAGCGATGTTGAGAAAGGGAACAACATTGAATCGTCTAAATGTCCTGATGTTCTCGAGTCCACCAGCATTGTCATGTTATCAGAGAAGAACCCCACCCCTCCTTTGCACAATCAAAATGGAAACTTGAGCTGCTGCCGATCCACAGAACCGTCCAAAGCTAAAGGCTGGGGGCGTTTCAAGGAGTCCGTGGTGAAAGCCGAGTCCTGGAGCAGCGTCTCCACGGCCAAGTCACTGGAGACATTGCCTGACCGTACCAAGCCCCAAGACCACACCTCGCTAAAGAAGACGGATTCATGCGACAGCGGTATAACGAAGAGCGACCTACGACTGGACAGTGTGTGCGACTCCAGGACAACCCAAGAAACAAATCCGCTCGGGTCAGAGGAGAAGAAGGTGTCTACGTCAGGCCAAGATCAGAACCTGCACACAGCCATTCAGCAACTCAGACAAGAGCTTCGAGGAGACATCATGTCTCTTGGCAAGCAGATGGTGGCCCTGGAGGGCCAAATGGCCGAGATCCTACGTCTTCTGAAATCCAGGATGTCGGCAGGTTCTTTCTTTGAGATTTCCCGTCCTCCCTCACCAGATTCGGACAGGGAGAGTATTTCCTGAAGACTGTTGTCATCATCAGGAATGTTAAGGACATCTGAGATTCTAATGGACACTGTGACAAGGCGATGAAGATGAGACCATTACAAAAACTGTGTTACTGTACGAATGAGATGAAGAGGCCCTCATTCACTCCTGTGGAACCTCAGAAACTGCATGCTTTTGCTTTTAGATGAAGAACCTACAGATTGATTCAGGCAGTGCTCAGTCATTACCCCAGGGACTGGTGAGAGCTGGGCTTCTGCCAATAAGAGAAGCTGAGAGCCAGTTCCAAGAAGTCTAACTTACTATAGACTGAAAGACAAGGTCTGCAGACCAAGGTTTGGGGAACTTCAGTGCTTCCTGTGTGGCCTGGCAACACATGTGTAAAAGTAATGAAGTTATTTTTTTACTTTCATCACTGATTATGAAAAAAGATGAATATACAAGTGCTTACAAGTCTTCCATTAACATAATTATGCTATTAGCATAATCAGAGTTTAATATTTGGTTAAGAAAAGTATTAAAGGGCAACTAATGTGCATTTTCAGTATGTGTCTGTAAAAAAACTCCTTTTATTGAAATATTGACATTAGAAAAGGATCTTAAGCCCCGCCCACTGAAAGACCTTTGTTTTCCTGAAGATTAAATCTTGTTTATCATAACCACACTCACTCTGCTGTGATTGGTCAAGCACAGAGGATTGTCACCACGTGTCATAAATCCCGGGGAGTCTCCATCAGAGAGAAAGACTTTAACATTTGGAACCTGTGAGTCAAGAGAGTCGAGTTCACATTAGTTGCCCTTTAAACAATTAGCATCATTATTGATCGACAAGTTTCTGATATATTATACTAATAATTCAACCTTTCTATAGTAATGTATTAACGCGTAATTGTTGGTTGATAAGGTGAAATAAAAGGGCTTTAAAGGGATATTTGGATTGGTAATGAATGTCAAGTCACAAATGGCTGATTTAAGGATCGTAGCAGTCATAGCAATTGGAAAATAATCCAACAACTTGTTAGTAAAACAAAAGTAAATAAAAACAAGTTATCAGCAATAGCTGCTTTAATTGAACAATTTCAACTTGTGATACACAACTATGATTTGTCAAGACAAATGAGTATCACTCATATCACTGGGACAGTATCATTGATAAAAAACTCATCTTTTTTCAAACAAGTCATTAGTGTTAACATCTTATGCAAGATCTTTGCAAAAATGTTTTTTTATTGAGCGCAGAGCAATAATTAGGCCTTTGTGCCTCGTCAGACAAGAGAAGTTGTCGTAAATGAGTGAAAACATTACAAGTTGTGAAAAAAGGGTTCATAAATAAATGAGAACATTTAAAAAAAAACAAAAAAAACCCACACAGGAAAAAGAAGTTTGTTCACTCAACCCATGTACAAGAAATGGTCCAGAAAAAAAAGAATATTAATGGTTGAGATTGGAGGCTATTGTTTGGCTGCAAGAGTTTACTATAATAATGCTGTGGAAACGGATTCATCCCCAAATATAAATGTGTTTTTTATTTCCCTATTTTTATTTCATATATTTGTGCAACTTGTGAACTTCATGTCCTTCAGGTTGTGTACAGTTGCGTGTGACGCCACACTTGACACTCGAATCACAACCTAATGTTAGAATAAACTTCTTTTTTTTCTTTCCTGGTGTCACCGATTTGGTCACAAGAATCACCCTCCCCCCACCCCCCCCCCCCCCCCCCCCCCCACACACACACACACACACTCATGATGATCTGCAATGCAGTCCCTTTCCATGCCCCCCCTCTCCACCTGACTTCAGGAAACTAAGTCCCCTCCTCACCCTCCCTTAAATCCTTCCCCACTATTCTTCTCCCGACGATGTCTTTTGTCGTATTGCTGTCTTTCATCCCACACCTTCTTCCTTCAAAAACGACTTATTCACATTTCCCTTCTCACTTCTTAATGATATGTTTCTGACGTCTCTAGTTCTTCTTTCTGTTCTTTATACTCAATATGCCTGATCTTCTTTATTTCACTTATGCCTCTTTATTCCTTCACAGCCATCTCTTTCCTTCCACTCTCTTCTTTATCACTCTCTTTAGTACCCTGCCAGTGTTGCAGCGCCCCCTACTGAAAATATTTGATCCTCATGGCTCACAAATATGATATGTTTCTGATTGATACAAAAAAAACGTTTTCTCTACATTTGAATGAGCATGTCCAGAAGTATTAATATGGCCTACGCAGTCGTCATGGCAACGGGCACAGCAATCTCTTTCATAGAACCTGAGTCCAGTCGGTCAGTCAGACTCAGAACTGCTGAGTGGACGCTCCTCGGTTGGAAGCTCCCCTGTCCCCCTGTGGCTGGGCCTCCTATTGTGGGGAATGAAGCTTCTGGGTCGGGCAAAACCTGCAGATTCAAACTTGCCCCTGCAGCAACGCAGCGGCAAAGCCTGACCGATGTGTGGAGTCAACTGGTAAGAACCTCGATCCAGTGTGTGTGTGTGTGTGTGTGTTCGGCGACTGATTTTTGCCCAAGTGTGTGATGACCTTGTGACGCAGGTTTCCCAAGGGGGCGCTACTAAGAAGCTGGCTGACCAAGTCACGGCCGAGGTTGCTGCTGCTGATCGCAGGTTTGAAGAGACCTCAGGTGACGCTGATGAGACGCAAACGCATGAAGCGCACCAAAGTAGCCAAAGCAACGTAAGCGGTAAATACTTTACATGAAGGAATTGCTGATGTCGACTATTTGTCCCTAAAAAGAAAACCCATTATAGATTAACACGTTTTAGTCGGAAACAATTAAGTTCCAGAACCATATCTTTGGCATTACAACAACCATCGGTTGTTTTCTTATATCCAGAGTACGATTAAAACCTGGACATGGAACGCAATGTAATTGGTTGATAAGTATTCAAGCCTTGTTTTGTGTTCTTGTTTATATACCTCAAATATAAGTTTTTCTAAAATTACTTCTTTTTTTTCTGTTCCAAATGGTGTTCTTCTTGTATACACTAAATCAATGTTGTTTACCTGTTTGTACTACAATCTTGAGTACACATAAGTATGTCAGTATTTTCAGGCTTGTACTTATTGATATCTGAATTTTGTTAGTGCCAGAATTTGAGTTCTTTTCAGTTTTTCTGTGTTTTTTGTGTTGTGTTCATTTTTGTACTTGTTAGTATTTCAGAGTTTTCTTAACCCTTGTGTTGTCTCTTCTGGGTCAAAGTGAACGACCTCCACCACTGCATATGTCTTTCTGGAAGTCATGGAGGTCGTTCACCTTGATCCAGAAACAACACAAGGGATACACAAACACGTTTGTTTTCGGGTCATAGGTCACCTTGACCCTGAGATGACACAATGGTGGATAACAATACACAAATGGAAGTTATATATCATAACTATTTCATTTTGTACTTTTTAGAAGTTAATGTTTTTCTCAGTTCTTGGGTGTTGTGTACTTGTTGCTTCTCTGGCGTTGTTTTCTTGATACATTCTGGATCATTGGAGTTGTTGTCAGATATCTTCTCTATCACAGTGTCTGCAGTCAAATGTCCTACTTCACCTGAGGCCACGACCAGACTAGAAGTCATCCAACAGAGACCGTCTGTCTTAATGTCCACCATGTAAGACCACCTTCCCCCTCAAGTCCTCTTTCTGAGTCCACCAGTCCTCCTTCTGACACCTACCGCCCAGCAGTCTGATACCACAAGTCCTGAACCACAACCTGCTCCATCAATATGGGCAGCAAGGGAAATGAAGAGTTCTGGATGTTAACTAAGATCCCAGGACCCCAAGACACAGACCATGGGGACCCACATCACAACTGGTCCTGGACTCAGTGGTTCTTGAAGGAGATCTCCAGAGGGATTAATAAAGTCGCTCTAATCTAATATTAGAACTAGCAATGACACAAGTAGAGAAGTCAACCCTCGTTCTTCTTCTGTCTGAATATGTGACGTGAGAAATAAAGAGCCGTCTCAAACTTCAAGACCCCTTTTCTTCTTTTTTTTGCACCATAGTCCACATAAAGGACCTTCACTTCTGTCATCAACTGTCACCTTTTCATCTTTCATTGTGAGATCTTTCTCTACTGACCCAGCAGTGCCGCTCTTGGAGTTGAAAGAAAGTCGCCATAGTTGCGTATTGTTCATTATATTGTCGCTCCTTCATAAACAAAGACGTCAAGCACGGCTGATGTGTTTGATTCGGATTTAATAAAACAACAGCAATGTCTTGTTTAGAAAATGTGATCGCTACAAAAACTGTGGGATGACAAAGTTTAATCAACGGTTTAGTCTTGTATAAAGGAAAGAAGACGGGCCTAGAATATTGGACTAATAGGAGTTCACGGTCCCTGGATTGTGCCGCTAGAGGGCGCTGGTAAATGCCCGGTTGTTTTTTTGTTCCTCCTTATTTTCCATCAGATTTGTACTGGTTTGGTCATCCCCACCTGACGATGGTCTCAGTACTGGTACCCCCCCGACCCCCCCCTAATAGTTACTTCTATCCATACAGATTATCTTTCATTAGTATCAAAGGATTATTAAAGTATAAAAATCGAAGCAAAATTTGTTCCTGAGAATTACCCGTCGACCCGTTAACACCCAGTCCATTCTTTGTCCTCCTCATCAAAGTGGGATCGGACAAGATTCCACATCTTCCCTCAGAATAAAGTCCAAGTGTTTGGAATTTAATCCTGAAACGATTCCCCAAAGTAGTGGGAGAACTTTTAGAAAGATTTCCATCTGATGGCTGACAGGATGGTGTGGATGAAGTAGAGCAGAGTGGCCACGTAGGAGAAGACCTGGAAGGTGAAGGGATGAGGTTAGTAAGACCTACAAACTCAAACTGAGCAGGATGTTATTTGTGTTTCAGGGCAAGTATAACAGCTGCATTTTGTGGCCTCTGGTGCGGTGGTGGACTCACCACTGCGGAGATATCCAACTGGTAGTTCTGGAAGTTCTGGCCTTCAGCCATGGTCAGTGTCACTCGAGCCAATGAAACAGATGCGCTGAGGTAGAAGAAGGCAGCAATTCCATGGTACAAAAAGTCCTACAAGAACAAAAAGGTAGGTCTTGATGTGAGTGTACTTTGTGCGAATGATTTAATGTGAGTGTCTTACGGCTGCGGCCCAGCTGCTCTTGTTATTGTGCCCTCCGCAGGCGAACACCACCATCCAGATGAAGGTAAGGACAAAGCAGAAAACGGACACAAACATGACCCAGCCCTGCGGGTTGGCAGGAACCACGAGTGTGCAAGCAACAAGAATCCATACCAGCCCGCCAAACACCTGAACACACGTTTGAAGATTAACATCCCGGCTGTGTGATCGACATGCTCCTCCATAGACATCTAATTTTATCCTTTTCTTATGTTTATCCCTGCTTCACTTGCATGACCTCCTTTACCTCTCAAAGGAAGACCTTATCTGTTTAACCATTTCACCTGGCCTAATGACGTCAAAAAGTATTATCTTATCTTTTTTTTCATTCCTGTCTTGTAACAATGATGTTAAGGAATTTTCTTTTGTGACAATCGTCTGCAACCCTGCATTCATTTTAACTATTTGTTCTCTTTGTTGTTAATTGTATTCTGTTTGCTATTACATCTTTTTGTCAATATATATATATATTTTTTCTAGAATTTCTTTTTTTAACCATATAGTTTGAAATGTTTAATCATAATCCACTTTTTAGGGACAGTGCTGAGGGTCACACTGGAAAGCTAACCAGTGCAGAATTTGGACAAATAATGAGATAAACAAAAATATTTGTATTGTTCCTAATTTGATGAAAGTCATTTTAAAGATATTCAAAGATGTTTTGATTAAATTGGCAACCATATTACTGCATTCCATTTATCTACTTTGTGATTTTTACTATTTTCTTATTACAAAATGTTGATGCCTTGTTTTCAAAATCCTTTTTTTATTATTGTTTATAGTATAGTATTATTTATAATTGTTTGTTATTGTATTTTGTTATAAAATGGTTTTATTTAGTATATTATTTACAGTACTATGGTTTGTTTCCCCTATAACAACAATTATTATAAACAATTATAATTAACAATTATTTAAACTGATTTAGCTCCAGGACTATATTCTAAAACACTCACTACTACTACTAAAAATAAAATATAAAATACTGCTTGATTTAACTACTATTAAAACTGATCTAAGGCTTTGGGATAACCTGCTAAATATTTTAGTCCATGCCATTATATGTTGTTGTTCATTAAATAATGAAAAACTACTTTAGTTTAGGTTTAAATTGATAACTATGTTGGGCCTATTTGAAAATGTTGAATTAAATCGAATATATACACACACACAAACACACATATATATATATATATATATTTATATATAATATAGCAGTTAATAAAACAATGATCTCACCAGCTCAGGAACGTACAAAATGTCAGGAATCGTTGCACATATTCCACATCCACTGGGAAGACTCCCCATGGTGGCGCTGTTTGAGGCCATGCTGCTTGTCCTCTGACTGCTCTAAATGTACAGCAGTTCTTGTTGAAAAACAGAAGCGAGACCCAGAGATCCGACAGCTGGTTCTGGTGATGATGCAGGATCGTACTGTTGCAGCGAGATGCAGAACTCCAGGTATTCATCAAAGAAAAAAGCTCCTCAAAACCAGCCTAACCAGTAGGACAGAGGAGATAGGATGGCTCAACTGTTCAGTGGAACTGACTGAGTTAACAAGTGCCCCAGTCTGTCTTATCCCCCTCCGTATCCATAGCAACCCCAAGGAGCTGTGCATCAACAACTAGTTGTTCATTGTCAAGTTCTGCTAAGTTTCTTTTATGAATGCATCTTTGCTATCTATTGCTGTTTATTATTAAATCCAAAGTAACAAAATGACCAAATAAAAACACAACTTGATGACGAAGCATGCAAAAACTATTTTTATTTAATCCCTCTATATTTGTTAAGTTAGATTTAAGTAATTACACATTAACGCTTAATATTAAATTGAAAAACAAAACACTTAACCATGTAAAAGACACAAACAGGAAGTGATTAACTCACTTGTAGGATATGTGTTGTTTTGAATGTTTGCGCGCCCTCCATGTTTTATTCATGTTGCTGTTGTTGTGTGTCCAGTCTTCACACCTTACCTGTCAATGTGGTCGCCGTGGCAACATGGCTCGTAACAGTTCAACACCTCCAGTAATCGCTGGTCTGGATCTGGTTACCCGCCACTGACACCCAAGACAAGAATCTGACGCCTTCAGAAGGTGGCAGGTGAGACACACACACACACACACACATAGTACATGCACATATAGATTGGGTCAGGTGACAGTGATGTAATTGAAACCGCAGTTGTTTGCTTTTCTTTTGTTCTGATGAACCCCTCAGACTGAGACCCTTTAAAAAGAGAATCCTCAATGATGACCCCCCAGAACGCACCTTCAATAATCCAACCACCGTTGACAACATACGAAGATTCTATTCCTTATGTGCCAAGAATAAATCATCACAAATTTCCAGATGCTTCTTCTACAACTTCTACTACTACTCCTATACTACCACAAGTACAACTTTTAATACTGCTACAACCATAGTTATCAACTTATACTACTAACTTTACTAAAGGCATGATTAGAATTAGTTCTACCCTCTTAGGTGCTAGCTTTAATTCTATAAAAACATATAAATAAACACTATGGCTACTACAATAGCGCCAGCACTACAACTGCTAATTCTAATACCAATATCGACCGAATACTATAGTATCTATAGCAGTGGTTCTTAACCTTGTTGGAGGTGCCGAACCTACCAGTTTCATATGCGCATTCACCGAACCCCTCTTTATTGAAAAATAAAATATTTTTTTTTTTCAAATTCAAGACAAACATAGATACATATATACCATATGTTCTTGTATTTCCCGTCTCCATGCAGCTCCAAGAAGTGTTCCTTTAGTTTTGCTGGTGCGAGAATAGAGTTGCTCAAGATATGCAGATAGGACGCTCACTCCCATCACCTTCTGTCATACATCTGAATCCATGGATCAAAATATTAACAAAGAAATCACACAAAGTACTACTACGACAGTCACACGTTGACTACTGAACTCCCCACAGCACTGATTGGCCAAACAGTGTAGTCCGGAGGCGGAGGCTCTGCCGAACCCCTGAGACCGACTCACCGAACCCCTAGGGTTCGATCGAACCCAGGTTAAGAACTACTGATCTATAGTATCTATTTATCTATTTATCTATTTTGACATGATTTACTACTTCCATTTCTTACTCTTTTTTTTCTAACTCTGAGGAAAAAAACATTTTTTTTCTGAAAACAAGAATACTATCTAAAAGTATGATTTTTCTCACTTACTTGATTACTTTTAACTCTTTAATAGCACATCTTTTCTTCTTTATCTTGTCATTTTTGTCTTTGATTTATGTTAAATTTGCAAACTGTGCCAGGTAAATCTGAGAACAAGAGATCTTCATTCCAGTTCTCTTCTGGCTTGTTTAAACATGCCACCTCACTTCCTGTTCAGTCATTTTCACTTTCATTTCTACCAGATGAACCGGAGTGGCAGTTGGTTAATGAAGCAGCACGATGGCAGAAGCTCAAGGTGGGTCGACAACTGTTTATTTAACAACATTTTTTATTTATCAACTACTGATACGTTTGTATCATTTATCCATGACATATCCAAAACTGTGGCTGTGCTATGTGTCTTCGAAAGGTATTGTTGTGAATCCCACAATAAAGGATGTCAAAATAGAAGGGAATATGGTCTTCAATGTCAACCTCGGTGAGTCTTCTACAATAGAACTACAAGTTCATTGTATTCATGCTTCAGTTGTGTATTCTCAATTTCAGGTCAAAGTCAAGCACTGAAAAAAGGTGATTTTTTTTCCCCTAACATCTCCCTTTAAGTTATATTTCTATTCGTTGGGTTTCATGATTTTTGATGATAAGGAGTTTGGTTCACTTGGCTGACGAGTGAGCGTGTATTCGCTGCTGTAGCCAAGACTAAACGGGTGCTTTTCATCAACCAGTCATAGGCAGGAATCAGGCTAAACCTGAAATACATTGTTAAATACTACTCTTGTAATTTATACAGTCTGTCGTCGTTCCACTTGAACTTTCATTATGGATGTAGTATACTTGAACACACTAACATTACTCAAAGTATATATACTAGATTTTTCCATTAGTGCTGTGACTAATACTACATTGACAAGTATTGATGCACCTTCCGCACTGAAAATAACTACGAATAATTTTATAGATACTACTTCTTTTACTACTTTAATTAATGTTTTACCTATCATATAAATATATTATACTAAAACCACTACCTAAACATGATTCACTACATTCATCCAGAACACTATATGCAACACTTTATTAACAGTATTCCTCTTCTTTCAGCAAATCTTCAGAAGTGTGTCACAAGCCTCAAGTCCTTCTTGAAGAGCAACCCAAAGAACCTGGTATCCACTTGTGGTGAAAAAGTATCAAATATCTATACAGATCTTCTGATCACAGTGGTGAAGGGGCAAGGCTGGCTGGACAGTCACCATGAGATGTTCTCAAATGAATATCAGCGGCTTGAGGGCGTGGAGATCCAGCTCAAAGATATCTTCAGTACATTACCAAATGAGCAAGACCCACTTCAGAAGGTTCTCATGAAGGGCATTGCTGGGTCTGGAAAGTCTGTAGCAGTGCAGAAGTTTACTTATGATTGGGCCAATGGGGAAACCAACAAGAACCTTCAGCTGCTATTCCCATTCTCCTTCAGAGAGCTGAACCATTTAGAAAAGAAGGAACTGAGTCTGAAGAATCTCATAGACGAGTTCTACGTGCAGGTCAAAGACCTGAGTCCAGAAGACTACGAAGAGGCTGAGGTTCTGTTTGTGTTTGACGGCCTGGACGAGAGTCGGTTTCCTGTAAAATTTAATATCAGGGAACCCTGTTGCAGTATGGAGAAGAAAACCACTATAGGCGTCCTCATCTCCAGCCTTTTATCTGGTCAGCTGCTGCACAGGTCCAAGATTTGGGTCACAAGTAGACCAACTGCTGCTTGTAAAATCAAGGATCAGCTTTTTGACAGGGTGACACATTTACAGGGATTCTCTGAAGACCAGATCTCAGAGTACATCTGTAAGACGATTAAAGATGTCACGCTGGCAGGGAAGATCCTTGATCATCTAAGATCCAAAATTCTGCAGAACCTGATGGTCATGTGTCGCATTCCACTGTTTTGTTGGCTCTCTGCCACATCACTCAAGTCCATACTCACTAGGTCTAAAGATGTTCCTTTACCTAAGACCATGACTGAGATGTACATCCACTTTCTAATCTACTTAGTCAACAAAAACAAGATGGGACCAGGGTCCACCAATGACTTTGTCTTGAACTTAGGAAAACTTGCCTACAACCAGTTGAAGGAAGAGAATATCAACTTTAAGGAAGAAGACCTCACAGAAGCTGGAATCAACTTGGATGATGGAGACCAGGGAACCGTCGTCTCTGGATTTTGCATTCAAATCCTACAGAAGACTTGTGGTTTGTACGAAAAGACGACCTATTCCTTCATACACCTGACTGTTCAGGAATTCCTGGCAGCTCTGTATGTGCTTGAGAGTTTTGTGAGTTCAGGGACCAGCCTTGTACAGGCACCTGAACAGAAGAAAAAACAGAGAGGAAAGGAAATTCTTTCCGTCCATCAAAATTCATTGGAAATGGCTCTGCGCAGTCCAAATGGACACTGGGACTTGTTTCTACGCTTTCTCTTTGGTCTGTCAGAAGAACAAAATCAGGAACTTCTGGAGAAGGTTCTGGGCATGAAAAAAAAGGTTGGACTGGATAAAGTGAAAACCATCATTTACATAAAAGAAATTATTCACAAAAGGACTGCTAAGGATAGAACAGTCAATTTGTTTCATTGTCTCAGTGAGCTTGGTGACCGTTCACTAATAGATGAGGTTCAACAGCACTTTAGCACAGGAAAAGTGGAGAAGATTTCACCCATTCACTGGTCCGCTTTGGCCTATTTAATTTTGGTTTCAAATGACGATATGGAGACTTTTGATTTGAAAAAATATTTCAGGTCCGACGAAACTCTCCAAAGGCTGCAGACAGTGCTGAGTGCCTCACGGACTGCCGAGTGGGTATTCAACCATCTTCTACTGTTTGACTGAGCCCAGGCCACTTCTGATCTAATCACTCTTACCCCTCACTCGTTCTTCCAGTCTAGAGAATTGCAACCTAACTGGTCAGGGATGCAAATGCGTGTCCGCGGTTTTGAGCATGAGCGGCTCCAATCTGGAGGAGGTGAACATGAGCAACAACCCCCTTGGGAACATCGGAGTCAAAGTGATCTGTGAAGGGTTCAGAAGCCAACACTGCAAACTAAAGACACTCAGGTGACACACCATCTACTCATGATCACAGGGCACTTCTTATCAAATGTATGTGTCCTCCAGGCTTGCCAACTGTGAGCTTAACGATGGAGAGTGTCTATCAACAGCACTGAAATCTGCCACCCTGACTCAGTTGGATCTGAGTTTAAACCACCTTCAGGATGATGGAGTCCGTCTAATGTTGGCTGGACTTGAAAGTTCTCCCACCCAAACACCCAAGATTCTCAGGTGGGTCCAGACCATGTAAAGCACACACGGAGATGGTATGCCATAGACTGAAATTAAGCATCATGGAGCTACTGGCAAAAATGAATAAAAGATTCATTACATTTTATGGCTGAAACAATTTCTAAAGGAATTAATTCATGAAAAAAAAAAACTTTTTTAAAATTTATTTTAAGCCAATTATTTAATTGTGTATTTTTTCTGCATCTGCTTTGGCCATTGTAAAAGTTTGTGTACATCTCCACAGCTGACCTCTTTAATGCGACAAAAGGTCATAGACATACAAGAGATACAGAATATCAAGATTCCTTAGGGCAAAAAAAGCAAAGTTCAGTTACCAATAAAAACACAATTTGACAGCATAGTCACAAAAATGTCTAACACTCACATTTAGGACAAGCTCACTTCCTAGTGTTTGTAGACGGGACACAGGGGGTGCTGTTCTTGGAATGCTACAGCAGAAAGACATCCTAATTTAGGAATAGTTTGAACGTGTATGTGATTATGTGTGTGTGGTTTTAGTTTTTTTATGCTGTAGACAATCAAACTGACCTTCTTCCTCACCATAGTTCTTACTAGTAGTTCTACTTTCTAGTTGTTCAGCTTACTGGATAATTGAAAATAACAATAAGAATGAGGGTTATCAATATGAAAAAATGAATGATCATATTTTGGGCTTCATGTAAATTCTCCAACATTTGTCCAGGTTGGTGAGCTGTGGTATCTCAGCCAACGGCTGCAAGAGTCTCTCCTGGGCTCTGAAGTCAACATTGAAAGAACTGGACCTGAGTCACAATAATTTAAAAGACTCCGTGGCCATTCTGCACGAGGGATTGATGGACCCAAGCTGCAAACTGGAAAAACTCAGGTTTCGTAAAAGAAAATGTTGTTAAGTCTAGTTCTTCTCTGACTAATACAGATGTGACTTTGCTAGGTTGTCCAGCTGCCAGTTGACCAACACTAGTTGTGAGTCTCTGTCGTCCTGCATGAGTTCCTTAGCTTTAGTCCAACTGGACCTGAGTGACAATGAATTCCACGACTCAGGAGTACATTGGCTGTCAGGCGGACTGAAGAGTCCAAACTGTAAATTGGAGTCCCTCAGGTGACCTTGGAATCAGAACTTATGAGGTTAATGTAGCAGGTTGGTCTTAATGTACTCTGTGTCCAGACTCTCCGGCTGCATGATATCAAAGGCTGGTTGTGTGTCTCTGGCCAAAGCTTTGGAGTCCAACTCAAAGTTTTTAAAGGAGCTGGACCTAAGCTTTAACCACCCAGGAGATGTTGCTATTACTCTGCATGCTGCTGGTCCAGAAGATCCTGGATTAAAGTATGGTTACATGCCTTTTCCCAAAAAGAAAGGAGTTTTGTACTAACATGGAACTTTTCGACAGGAAGGATCACTGCGGTCCCCACAGAATTAGACAAGGACCAAGGAAGTGTAAGTGTGGACAGTTAACTGGTTTTCCTGGCCTTGTCAGAAAGAGATAAATTACAGAGAAATCAAATCCTGATCCGAATTTAAAGCTTCACTGATTTACCTTCATTAAATTAAAAACCTGTAGATTCATTGTGTACATAAATAATAATGATGAAAAGATTAAGATACAAATAATATCTCCTTATAGTTGATGTATTTTTTTTATTAAAACTGCAGGTATAAAACAGATCACAAAATCAGCTTTGAATAAAACATCTTAGAGAACAAAAATGTGATATTAATGCTAACCAAATGTGGCATTTTCTAGAATACTTAAGATATATAGGGCTGAAAAAATGGTCCAACACTGGTAATGACTGTGCTTAAAAGCCAAAAACATCCTGTAGAGTACCAAGTGATACAATTTAATTTTGAACTTGAAGCACTGCTTTATTCTCTCTGGCCTTTCAACTTGTGTAACTGGTAATCCAATTCATGCCTTTGGATCTTTACATAAAGGTTTTTTTCTCTTTTACTTGCCATGAGTTTTTGACTTGGGCATATTACTCTCATACCTATTTCAATTATCTGCGAAATGTCTAGGCTTACTTTTATATTTCAGCCTCTGACTTGTGTATCTGATCAACTCTTCAGACTGGTGCCACGTATCCCTGGACATCAACACAGCAAAGCAACAGCTTAAAATTTCACCTGACAAACTGAAGGCGACATCGTCTCGTGAACGGCAGCAATATGTACCTCATAATGACCGGTTCAGCCGCTGGTGTCAAGTGCTTGGACAGAGGGAGCTAAAGGGCCAGTGCTACTGGGAAGTGAATTGGGAGGGCGATGTGGAGGTAGCAGTGACATACAAGGGGATTAAACGGATGGGAGAAAAGAAAGACAGCCATCTTGGCAGGAACTCTGTGTCATGGAGCCTGCGTTGTGGACGGGATCGGATGCAATTCTCTGTTTTTCACAATAACATAGAGACAAAAACACACTGCGATTCAGAAATGAGCAGGGTGGCAGTCCATCTGGACTGGGATGCTGGAAAGTTGTCCTATTATGGAGTGTCTGGAGACACTTTGGCCCACATCTACACCTTCAACTGTGCCTTCACTGAGCCAGTCTTGCCTGGCTTCTGGGTAAGCTCCAATGGTTCTGATGTTTCCGTAGTTCCCGGTCCAAAGATATCAGATCTTAAAGGATAAAATGACAACGAAGGGACGGGAGAACCAGGAACAGCTCAAAAGGGTTACTGGTGCATCTTAGATTTTAGTGGATTTAACCAGCCTTAATGTTTAACAAATAATGTCAGCGATAGAAACAATAGGAAAAGGAGAAGAACGCAACAGTGATTGTTTTTTTTATCTGATACCCATGTTGATGACTTGCTATCCTAATGTAAACTATGATTCATACTGGAACAATATGGTAAAGTACTGCTTATCAAAACCTATCCTACTGATGAGATTCATGCATGTTCTGAGAATAAGGTGTGACTAGAGAGAGTAGTTCTGCCGGATTGTTCTCACTTTGTCTCTGTTAAATCTAGAGATCATAAAAGATTGTAATTTTTTCAATAAAAAAAACAATAATTCACCTTTAAAAATGTTCTTTCTTTCTCACTTGACTATAAAGTTGCTAAGAGGGCTTTGGGGCTCAGTTGTTACCGAACCCAATCACATAAACCATGTCCCGACGCTCTCTCTGTGACGCTGCTGAGAGACTCCAGCTGGTTCAGTGGAACAGCCTCCCCTTCGACGCCGCCCTACAAAGACATCCAAATGCAGTCGTTATTCAGTGTCTTCTGTATCACATGTATTAGTTGTATCAGAGTCTTCGCTGCCCTACGCAATGTCAACGTTATTCAATTTTTATTTCATCTCTCAGTTGTAATCCTGTCTCCCTGTTATCACCAGGGAACTCATTGGATGTAAGATAACCTGAAACAAGCAGCACTCCTAGAGTCAGTTTTCCATGGAAATCTTTCCGTCTTCTCACCTGGGACATGAAGTTTATCATCAGGCTGACTTCATTAACATCTTCTTGGATCGTTGCTGAGACAATCTGGAATACACACAACAAAACCCACTACAATAGTCAAATTGATGACGTAACATTTGAGAAATATAAAAAAAAGCAACATCGTAATAAACCAGAAGAGGTGGCGTACCCGGCCCAGTCGAGGTTCTCCCAGCAGAACTCTGAACTCAGGATGGTTAAGAGTGAAGTTCCTCAGGTGACCACAAACATGATCAAGCTGTTTTCTCCAGTAGCCTCAAAACAGAGAAAACTAAAAATGAAATGAGTGACCAACACAATGGAATGTGTTTAATGAAGTTTAAGTGACAAATTCTATTCAAACAAAAGACAAACCAGTTGTTTTTTTTACTCAAAAGTAATCAAAGACAGAGTCACTTTATGCCCATTGCTCCTAACCTCTGATCATAAAACCTAAAATCCCCAATGGCATGAGTAGAATTGTACCTTTTCCGGGGCTTGTAGCAGTCAGGGGTGGCTGGTAGTCACTGGTTTGTTTTCTCAGCAGCTCCCTGTGCTGGTCTCTCTTTTTCAACTCAGTGGATGATGGGTAATAGAGTCCAACCGTCTGAGTGGACCGGTCTTCAGTGCTGTGTGCAGAAGTTTTGCTATGGACGTTAGCATCAGGGGACACCTGATTATGAGGGAAAATAATAAGAATAATGACACAAGGTGTTCACCCTATGTGGACAAAAACCTGATTGAACCTTGTCTGGAACAGCATCTTCTTTATTCTGCAGGTGTCCTCCACAGACAACACAATGGTTTGCATCTGGTCGTCCACTGGCTCCACACTGACAGCAAACGGCTACACTTGCAACTTGCTGAAAATATAGTCATGATGTCATTCCAGCAGTCGCGACTTGAAGAAAACATGAAGAGGTCTTACTAGGGAGTCTACCTTGGAGCCACACCAGTTGCAGAATTGTGCATCACTCCTGTTCAAACCTTCACATTTAGGACAAGCCAACTTCCTGGTCTCCGTAGACGGGACGGAGCGGCTCCTGTTCTGGTAATGCTACGGCATAAAAACATTGTCATTAGGAATAGTTTGTAAGTGCGAGTGCGCATGTGTGTGTACCAGTCGTTTTTGAACTGGTTCCTCACAGATCAAGCACCTTGGAGTGTTTGCAGGAACTAGACTGTGACAGAAAACACACGGAACCACCTGTACCAAACATAGGCACACACACACATAAGATAGAATCGTATCTGGAAAACATTTGCAGTACCTGTCCTGTCTCAGCGGGGGATGGCCGCCCTTCTTCATGGGGCAATGTTGAGGTGCCGCACTGATGACAGAAGCTGGACGGATGTTCCAAAAGACAGGAACACTGATCACATCTGTGTGGTGACGTCATGATTAGATTAATATTATTATTAAAATGCTAAAGCCGGATTGTACCGTTTAAAAATGAGTTGGGTCCTGATGCGAGGAACTCCTTCAGATGATTGTTTTAGTCCATCTGTCGACAGGTGACGTAGGAAAGTCACAGAGTCGGCTTTATGGTGGAGTCGCTTATTTAGGGAACAAGGACCTGGTTGCGGGCTTGAGGACACTATGAAAGATTTTACATTAAGCTTACAGTAGCACTACTTAATCCTGCTGTAGGTGCTTTTATGAACAAACTGATGGTCCATATTGGATGTTGGTGTACAAACCTTCTGTTTCATCTGAAGGACCAGAACAGTGGACCCCTGATTTGGTCTGTGTAAACAGTTCTGCTCCTTGTTTTACCTCCGGAATAACTTTATCAACCAAGAAATCTTTTGTCACCGTTGAGCTTTCCCTGCCATCACTGAAACAAACAGAGCAGGTCTTGATGTTGCATCAGCCCTGACGACATGTATGGACTTCTCACCTAGCGATGGCAACCGCTTTCACCGAGACCCGGCCCGGTGGGAGCGAAATGGGCCCAGTGTACTTCTTGCTGGTTTGGCTTGCAGCAGGCTTGGACCTGTCTAGGGTGAAGAAAACCATCACGCCTTGTGTCTCTGCAAAGACTCACAGCCAATAATTAGTTTCGATCACAAATACTCTCAAAAATAAGATGCCGTTACCTGACTGGATGCTTATCAAGGTTCTGTCATCGATCAGGTTCTGTGTTCTGGGATTCTTTAGGGGGATAATAAATGGAGCTGCCACTGCCCCCGCTGCCATGACTGTTGTAGCGAATATTTAAACCATATAAAAGCATGTGATCAGTAATACCACCGTAGAATATCTGGTGGGAGGGGGGGGGGGGGTTGCTGGACCAAGGACGCCAACTCCGAGAGTGTACAGACGCGTTACCATAACGACGGTTAGACCCCGCCCCGAAAACAAAAACTTCTGAACATAAATTAAAATAAATAATAAATAAAATCCATATTAAAAACATTTAGATACGTAAGCGGTGTTGTTTTAATGCGTCTTTACTTGTAATAAGATAACAGTTTTATTTTTTTATTTTAATCAGGCACGAATAAGGCGATTCTGAAGGACCTCCGCACGCGCATGCGCATTTATTAAGACAGTTAGCCGCCTGCTAACAACAAACGCGAAGTTGAAGCAACATGGACGAGATAAAAATGAAGAAGGAGCCAAACCTGATGGATTCTGCCGAGGTGGAGAACAGGTGAGGTGAGAGAGTGACGCAAACGAGGGATAGACGAATAAAGAATGTCAAATTGGTTGAAATAACGAATGGGTTACGACACATTTTTTAGTTTCCATGTGGTGTGTGTGGGTCATGATGGTTTGTATTGCTTTGGATGGGTGTGTGACACAGGATCAAACAGCTATGTGAGCAGTTCCCTCACGGTATCACTGACCTGGTGATACAGAATGACCTCCCTCAACTGGACCCCCAGCAGAGAGCCATGGCCATCAACAAGTTGTTGTCATTGGTAAGTCTACACACTTTTCTCTGATGAGCAGATGTCAACTGTTATTCGTGTGTCGTAGGGTCAGCTTGATCTCCTTCGAAACAGCTCAGGTCTACTCTACAGACTGAAGGACAACAAGAACACCAGGTACACCAGCACACACAATTGCTTGTACATTTGCTTGGTATGGCGACGTTTGTGCAAATCATGTCCGTTTGACAGTAAGATGAAAGGTTCAGACAACCAGGAAAAGCTCGTCTACCAGGTCATTGAAGATGCTGGAAACAAAGGTGATTATACATACCCCCATTTCACTACAAACCCAACTTGGAACCATGTAAGCAGTTGGGATGCACAGATCTGTTACTGGTACTGAATATCAGTCCGATCGAATGACATCATGATCCAAATCTTTACTAACTAACTTTTGAAATAGTGTTGATCCCAGTTCAAAATGATGATCCACGTTTAAGGATCGCAACAGAAAACATCATTCAATAAATCCAGAACCATGCAGTTTCTGTCAAAACTTATGTAATTATTGAGTGTTTCTTTTATTAAAATTGTGTTTTAAAAATGCGTTCATGAAACCACCTTTTGTGAATGATTCAGACTAGTTTATTTGGTTTTTATTTGATTTGTTTACATCATGATGTTTGATTATACAAAATGATCTATATATATATTCATATTCTCAAAACCTTAATATTTTTGAAGCAGAGAGCTCCAAGAGTGCTTTCATTTGACTTGTTTATTCTAAGTGTTATTACAGAACTGTTATTATTTAGTTCTGGACTTTTTGTGTTTACCTAATAAGCTGATGTTTTTTCAGGTTATAGGGAAACAAAGTTAACAATTTAACCTTTTTCCGTTTTATTATGCTTGTTGTTTAAAAAATGCTTGTAAACATTAAACACTTTATTTGAGTAAATACCAACTTTGAAATTATAAATGTAGTTATTTTGGCTTTTTATTAAATGAATGAACACTTTTATTTCACAATAGGTAAGAAAACTAACCTCAAAGCCCTGATATTAGAACCGGTATGGTGACTTTAAAAGTCATCAGTACATCCCTAGTAAGCCGTTATCAATTACTTTTTTAAAGTGGGATTTTCGTCTGTGGTCCCTGCAGGAATCTGGAGTCGGGACATTCGTTTTAAGAGTAATCTTCCTCTGACGGAGATCAACAAGATACTCAAGAATCTGGAGAGTAAAAAACTGATCAAAGCAGTCAAGTCAGTTGCCGTAAGTCCACATACCATATGTTTTGAGCCTAGGTCTGTGAGAAATCTTAGTCTGTGTCAAGAAATGGATACTTTTCTTTTTCTTGCACTTTAGTGAAGGAAACCTTGAGTAAACAGAGAAAACCCCCTAAAAGAATGACCTCAGACACTTCTCAAAAATCCATTTAAGTATTTTGTATTACTAAACTAAAAATTATTAGTAAGTTTGAATCTTTAAGTAATATTTAAAAAAAAATCTCTGTGAAGATATCATTTATTACCCAGTAAGTATTGTTGTAAATTGTGTTGATGTCACTATTAATATCACACAATGTAATTTAATGCATTTCACCATTGGATGGATTTTTATGTTTTTTTCAAGACTGATTGTGTCAAATATCCTTTCGTCTTTGGGGTTTTCTCTGTTGACTTCTACCGTAACACCTTCACAAAAGTTTGGATAGTGACTCTTTTAACTGCAGTGTCTGTAAGGGTATGTCTATTTCTGGTTGTATAACAGAGCTCGATTTCTGTTTTTTGTTTTTATACTTTTGATAATGGAAAAAGAATTGCATGCATTTGTGAGTTAGTGTACCTAAATACAACAATAAATATTTTAACCATAATGTAGAGATGTTTTCTGATTTTTTTAAAAGGAGAAAAAAAAATCTTAACTGTGCACATGTGTTGCTATAACAGCATTTATTTTATGAACATTTATGTGTGTACTCTAGGCGTCAAAGAAGAAAGTGTACATGTTGTACAATATCCAGCCAGACCGCTCGGTTACGGGCGGGGCCTGGTACAGTGATCAAGATTTTGAGTCGGAGTTTGTGGAGGTTCTGAACCAACAGTGCTTCAAGTTCCTGCAGAGCAAGGTACAAACACTGCAGCTCTACAGATCTAGATCAGCTTCAATGTCCTGAAGGAAAACAACATTAAAGTAACCCTCCCTTTTAAAAGTGAACTTAAATTGGTCGTATGGTAACTTTTTCTACAGGCAGATGCAGCAAGAGACAGCAAGCAGAGTCCAATGGTCCAGAGGAACAGTTCTTTTGCAACCTCCCACGAAGTATGGAAGTATATCAGTGAACTCGGAATAAGCAAGGTGAAGCCAGCACCTCTTGACATCAGTCGAGTCTGTGTCCCACTGACAGAAATGTAACGCAGGTGGACCTGTCCATGGACGACATCGAGACCATCCTAAACACACTAATATACGACGGCAAGGTGGAGATGACAGTCATCGCTGCCAAAGAAGGAACAGTTGGCAGCGTGGACGGTCAACTGAAGCTTTATAGAGGCGTCAACGCCATCATTGCACCCACTGGACTTGTCAAGACGCCCTGTGGACTCTGTCCGGTAACAAAGAAGCTCTTTTTACACAAACCCACTGTTTTTTCTCAAACATTCTCTCTGCAGGTGTTTGATGATTGTCACGAGGGTGGAGAGATTTCCCCGTCAACCTGCATCTACATGGATGAGTGGCTACAGTTTTGACGTATACAGGAAGATGATTTGGAAGAATGTAATCTTAATGTAAATAAAACCAAATTATTGTTTACTCTTCTGGCCTGACATCAGAACTTAAGTGTCTCCTAAGCGTCTCTTGAAGTCATCTTGGACCTCTATTGTATCTTATTTAATATTGTATCACAAAACTCTTATACTTACATTAGAGAATTATCTTAAGCCCTGCCCACTGAAAACCTTTACAGGAGATGAACATTACCATAACCACACATACTTTGCTGTGATTGGTCAAGCGGGTTTGTCGCCGCTTGTCAACTGCAGAAGTCTCAACCTCCAAGGGACTCATTGTTTAAACAAAAGGGGTTGTGATTACAGCGGGCTGGGGGATGAGTGATGCCATTATGTCATAATGGACTCTGGTCTCGTAACCTCTTGTTCACCCAGATTCCGCCTTCATAAAGTAATTTCAAAATATGGTCATGAGAAGCCTACAGCATCTTGGAGAGGAAGACTTCATTTGAAACATGTCAGTCAGGTGTAAAATCTGGGCCATTCTACTTGCCTCAATGTAAACTGTTTAACTTTGTCATAAGTTGTTCCTGAATTGCTGCATCCTGGTTCTACTGAAGACATTCAACACGCAGACCAGGGTAACCTGGCTTGACAGTGAACCTTTACAACAGAAATTATTGAAATATTAAGTTAGTTTAATCGTTTATTCATTCTTTATATATTTGAAGAAAAAAAAAAACAGCTTTCTTGCAGCCAATGTTCACGCAATAGTTTGAGCTCCGGCTCAAAGCGGACCCAGTAGAACCGCCTGGGCCTCCAGCAGGGTGGTGTCGGTCACGCCTCCGAGGAAGCGGGACGTGAGCTCCAGGTCCACCAGCCGAACACGGACTCTGGTCCCGCGAACAAGCTTCTCTCCCTCCGTCGGCTGCGGGCACACACAGTGGAACTTCCCCCCGAAGTCAATGTAGAGGTCGTTCTGGACCACGTGGACTATCTTCCCCACCACCACTTTGTCCGTGGCCGGACCCATTTGGATCAGCGGCGAGCGACGCAGCATCGCGGCGAAGCTCTCCCCGCCGGACCTCCCGACATCTTCTTCCCTGTGCTTGAGCTCAGACTGGAGGTCGAAGGCCGCCGCAAACCCAGTCTTTGACTTTTCGGTGAGCGGCTGTTCACCGTCTGACGTCCCCGAGAAAAGTCTGTGTGCCCCGAAAATGACTCTTGAGCCGCCAGCGAGTCCGAGTGAGGAGAAGCGGCATGTAACCTTTCCGAGGGCCGCCATCTTGTGTGTGGTGCTGGGCACATAAATCAACTTCCGTCTTGACTTCTCGGTATTGCACCACCTGGTGGTTTGGATGTATAGAAATAATAATAATAATATAATTGAACACTCGCTTATTCCCCCTAAAATACACAAATATAAACATGCATTTCCTCTAATATATCTGAGGTTTTGGGATGAGATGACGATGCATTACAAATAAAATGTAAAAATCTCCTTCAGATTCACTTCAAGAGTCAGACAGAGGGGGGCGCTGTTCGGCTCTTCGTCAGTCGTCGTGAGGACTGGAATCATGGAGGTGTTTGTTTGTGCTCCCGCGTCGGTGTTTGCCGGGTCCAAGTTCTCAAATGTTACATTTCCAACCGGCTCCGTGGTTGGGGATGTTTTGGAGCAGTTTCTACAGCAGCCACAGCGGCAGGTAAGATGTTTTAAAACGACACGATAAGTACATGTTGTCTGTTAGCATTAGCACTGTTAGCCAAACAAACTTGAACGCGGTGAGCATATGATGTCTTTATTTCCGATCAACTTTAGTCAAACATGACAACCATGGTTAATAGTTTTCAGCTGGTAAAGGTTTTAAAGTAATTCTGGTCAATCGTTTCTCTTCTTTTAGCTGATGGTTCCTGGTCATAATATGAATTCAAACAGTTGTGCAATATGGCTGTAGTCTGTTTTACAACCTGACTTCTACACACCTCAACTGATGGAGCAACTACATTAAAAATACTTTTAAAAAAATTAACCCAGACAAGACACACTTATGAAGTGAAAACCATGACTACCATTTTAATTAAGAAAACACGAAGTCTGCAAAGCAGTACTTAGGTTAAAATGTTTCTTTGAAGAAACTAGACTATTAGACATCTTTTCAGTTATTTAATTTTTTTTTTTTCTGGTTGAGTACATGATTCCACATGTATTTATTCTTAGTTTTGATACATTCATTGGTAATCTACAATCAAAATAGTTATAAAATAAATATAAGTATCCAAACTTGGACCTCTTTAAAGCATCAACTCCACTTAACTTGTGTTAAAAGTGGATACACTTTCCAATATTCAAGCAGCAATGTTTGGCTTCATTAGGTCATGTGCTATTTAATTTAGTCTAACTTTAAACAAATAAATAAGACATGTTTGATTTTGTATTAAACATGTCTTAAGTGTAGGAAGGAAACTTGGCAGGGAAACTTTGCAATATAAAAGTTTCAAAATATAGTCCAATAAGTACACAAAATGATTGAGGAACCAATGTTACACTCACTAAACACAAAACTATAAACCTGTTCAATGCTTGCTAAATTCTGTTACTGATAATTGCAAACAGATAGTTGAATTTGTTGTCAATTTGCAGGATTTTTTTGTCACAAGAAACGGACGACTGTCAGACCTTGGAGAACCTTTACAGAATGAAGCCGTCTATCACATACAGCCCCGGCTATGCGGAGGAAAGGGAGGTGTGTAACATTTGGCTTTATATTGTTAAGTTTTCTTTGCCAGTTTGATCAGAAGAGTACCTTAATTTGTGATTATTTTTGTTTCGAAAGTTTGAACCCCTTTTTCCATTTGTCTGAGAAAATGTAAAGATGGTCTGCTCAGATTGATAAAGAATGCTTCTTGTGTGGGACCTTTAAAATAAAACATTGTATGTCTCCAGGGTTTGGCTCCATGCTGCGAGCTCTGGGTGCTCAGATTGAGAAGACCACAAATCGTGAAGCTTGCAGAGATCTCAGTGGACGCCGTCTTCGCGATGTCAACCATGAGAAAGAGTGAGTTGGTGATCAAATCACAGCGATATGAAGAAGACTTGTAAGTGACTCCTTCTCTGCTGGCTGCAGGATGGGCGAGTGGCTGAAGAATCAGGCAGAGAGGGAAGCTGAGAAGGACCAGCGTCGCCTGGATAAACTCCAGAAGAAACTGGCCGAACCCAAACATCAATTCAGTGATGCCAAATACCAGCAGCAGTGTCATGACTTGTCGGAGCGACTGGAAGATTCGGTTATGAAAGGTTAGAGGTCACTCAACCTGCCCTGTTTTGTTATTTCTCTGAACGCCTGTGTGTTTGGTCCTGTGTGCAGTATGAACGGCTTTGTTTAGGTTGAATCTGATGCTTCTCAGTACAAACATTTTGCATAAAAATAACCTGCATGTCTTTGTCAGGTCTACAGGCGAGCTGTGGCTCTCAGGTGAAGGCTGACAACATTCTGGGATCAAAGAGACCAAACTCGGATCAGAATGAACAGCCAAAAACCAAGAAGAAGATGGCCGCCACCTACTGGTGAGTTAATTTTATTGAGCCAACACTACATGATACTGCTACTATAGCTCTTTTAAAACAATATTATTAACAGGACTGGGATAGATGATCTTCTGAGCTCTGAGGAGGAGGAGGAAGAAGAAGAGGGTCCATGCACATCTTCGTCCCTGTGTGGTTCATCATCAAGCTTGAAAGTCTTTGAAGCCGAAACAAAAGTCACGGGTGGAGCATCTACGTCAGCTGCCCACTCTCCCGAAGCATCATCAAAGAGCAGTACCGAGTCTAAGGTGAGATTAGACGTTGTGACACAACATTTGATGTAGTTAGCATCTCTCATTCCCTCTGTACTTATTGTAACACATTTACATTTCCAGGCTGATGGTGGTGATGTCGATAGTGGCGAAGTATTTCAGCAGCCGGGCGATAGTAAACATGGCAATGTAGGGCCAGAGCAACCTGAAGAGGGCAACAGTGAACCCCAGAAGTCTAATGAGAGTGACTGTAACCAGAGCAATGCTGTTGCAAAATCACCTGAAGGCAGTAACCATAGCAATGAAATTCCAAAGTCACCTGAAGATGGTAATCATAGCAACATAGTTCCAGAGTCCCCTGAAGAAGGTAACGATACAAAAGGAAGCACCGGCAAGCCAAACGACGGCACTGAAAGCAGTAAAGAACTGAAACCGCCTGCAGCCGATGATGCTAACAAAGGATCCCGGGAGCTGGACGGTAATGCAAGCACACGGGCGCCCGAGGCGGCACATGAGCCCGTGGACCTCTCCTCCATGTCCACGGTGCAGCAGCTGGAGTCTTTGGGTCTTGAGGTTCTGAAGGCGGAGTTGATGTCCCGCGAACTCAAGTGTGGCGGGACTCTAGCCGAGCGAGCGGCCAGACTGTTCTCCATCAAAGACTTGACGCGGGACCAGATTGACCCGGCGCTCTTCGCCAAACCTAGCAAGACCAAGAGGAAGTGATCGGATCATGTCCACTAAAAATCCTGGAGTAGATCGGATCATTTTTAAATTACTTCTATTCTTTCTTTTCCATGTGTTTATTTTTAATTAAAGTTTAAACATCCCAACTTGTCATTGTTTCGAGTCCAATCTTGTCTTTAGCTTTAGAATCCAGGTTCCCAGGAGACGACTTGTGGCACCTCCACCTCCTCGTAGCAGACGATCGTGTCACCTGGCTTGAACTCCACATCCGTGTCTATCGAGAGGCCACACTCCATCCCGCTCCGGACTGTCTGGACCTCGTCTTTGTGGTGCTTCAGGGCCACAAGGGAACCTGACAAAAACATTCACGTGAGGTCAATACGCGACCTGTGGTCCAACATTCCTCGCTGTCGGAGACTCACCCTCCCATAGCGTGTCTCTGTTCCGTATCAATCGGAATTTTAGCTTTCGGTCCAGTTGGCCCTTCTGAACACGGCACCCGGCTACGTCCACCTTCTTCTTCCCCACAGTTACGCCAAAGACTGCCAGAACGGAAGCTTCACCTGCAGGGGGCAGCAGTGAGCACAGTCACAAAGGAGGATGGAGTTTTACTCACCAACGGTGTTGGTCTGCAGGCTCGGTGGCAGCTTGCTGTTCAGCTCGTCCTTCAGCTGGTCGACCAACTTGTAGATGACATTGTGTAACCTCAGGGGAACGTTCTGCTTCTCTGCCAGCTGCTGGATCCTCTTACTGGCCGACACGTTGAAGCCGTAGATGGAACCTGTAGAGGAGAATACTTGTTCTGATCCCAAATTAAATCTAACTCAAGATCTGAGATGTACCTTTGAAAGTGCTCGCCATTTTTATGTCATTCTCCGAAATGTCCCCGATACCAAAGTGGACGAGATCCAGCTGACACTCGTTCTCTTCGTCATAGGTGTCCAGGATGTCGAGGAACGCCTCGACAGACCCGTCAACGTCGCCTATGAATCAGAACCTAGTCAGATCCCAATTGGTAGTGTGTGATCAGACGGGCTTACCTTTGACGATAACCGAGAGACGACACTCGTCTGTGGTCGTCCTCTCCGCTTGTCGGGGGGTAGCTGCGTTGATCATGTACCGCTGTGCTCTCTTCTTTCTCCAGCTGAGGTGGGCGGTGTCCTCTCGCTCCTTCTGGTACTGCTCCGAATGTTCTCGCTGCTTTTGGGAGATGACGATCTGTTCCTCCACAAGACTCTGTTTCTGCTTCTCATATGCTCGCCAGTCCACCACCTCCCTGGCCCGCTGCTGCTCCCCACACACACACACACAAACGGCAGGTGATTTGGAGTCTTCCGGCCTCAATCCTCAAAATTAGGTTCTGGAAGTTGCAGCCTCACAAATGATCCAAGGGCTATTCGGACTGACTATAAAGTGGGCGTGTTCAGGATGATTGACAGACCTCAGACTCCACCTCTAGGATGGTCTCTCCGGGTGACGGCAGGTCCTTCCAGCCCACCACCTGCACGGCGGAGCTGGGCCCAGCGTCTGACACCGCCTTTCCGTTCTCGTCGAACATGAACCGGACCTTGGCCCAGCTCTGTCCGGCCACGAGCACACAGCCTCGCCGCAGCGTCCCCTGCTGGACCACTGCCGTCGTCACCAGCCTGAGGAGACACGGCTGTCAGGAGGCCATCTACTAGTGACCGTGTTCAGGGCTCACCCTTGACCTCGATCGGTGCGACCCTCGATCACCAGTCCTTCGACCGGCGCGCTGGGCGACGCCTTCAGCTCCATCACCTCCGCAAGCGCTATTGTCGCTTCAGCCAGAGACGTCAGGTTGTCTCCCTGGTAAACGGCATTGTTGGTACAGCACTTCAAGAACCGCTCGGAGAAGAAGCCAACCTTCAGTGCAGAGATAGGGATGGCCTGGACTTCTCCACCGAACTCCTCGCAGACCACATCGTGGGCCAGAAGCTCCTTTTTGACTCGGTCTGCGTCAGCCTCTGGTTTGTCACACTTGTTTACCGCCACAATGATGGGAACTGAAACACATTAAACATCAGACAGATCCACCGGTTGACTCTTGTGGCCCACTTACTTACCCCCTGCCTTCTTGGCATGCTGGATGGACTCAATCGTCTGGTTCATGACGCCGTCGTCTGCCGCCACTACCAGAATGACGATGTCGGTGGCGTTGGCCCCCCGGGCCCTCATGGAGGAGAAGGCGGCGTGACCTGGCGTGTCGAGGAAGGTGATCTGCTCGCCAGTGGAAAGCTGCACTGAGACCAACACATCCTGGTTATGAAAACTTTCACCATCACAGGCCAGTGCTGTGTCTCAAATCACATACTAGCGTACTCAAAGTTAGTATTTTTAGTGTGTAAGTGCGTCTCAATTCTTAGTATGCAAAATTTAGTGCGCCATGCACACTAAATTGGCATACTAAAACGCCCACAAAACTGAGTATGGATCGATGGACACTAACCACACTAAACAGCCGCCATCTTAGTGATGTTTTAAACGGAAGTTACGTCATATATATATCCATATATATTCATATACTTACAGGTGCATTTTCAGCAGCAGAAGGATGACACGTCTTCGCTGCTGATACCAGCTTAAATATCTCGCGAATATTTCGATACTCCTATTTTTTCTTTAATTCTTTTTCCGAACTTGAAAAACGTGCTGCCAGCAGGTGGCGATAGCGTTCAAACAGCTGGTTGAAACATCGTTAAATAGTATTAGAAGAAGAAGCTGTCGCGTCATTTCCTGTTAGTGTGTAGCATCAGAGTTTGATTTGAGACATACTATCTGTGGAGAATTAGTTACTAGTTAGTATACTATAAGTTAGTATGCATCAGGATAGTGTACATACTAAGAGAAGTATGTGATTTGAGACACGGCACAGGTTCTAACGTCGCGTGAACATCCCAGGCAGTAAATGGAATACCTCGAAAAGCTCCGATGTGTTGAGTGATGCCTCCGGCCTCTGAGGCGACGATTTGACTCCTCCTCAAACTGTCCAATAAGGTCGTCTTGCCGTGATCGACGTGTCCCATGATGGTGACCACTGGGGGGCGCTGCACCAGAGTGGAGGGATCTGGAGGGCTAAGAGACCACAGTGAACAAAAGATAAACATCTATTGCAATGTATTCTAGGATTCATTTGTCTCATTCTGTAAGTGATATCTGCTTTTCGCTCTGCTTTATGTACCAGTTATCGGTACACATCCCTCATCTTTGGTGTCTTAGTACCTTCTGATAACATCTTTGTTTTGCCGTGATTTGTCAATGACCTGGGCCCATTTGAACCTGAACCCGGAGATTTTCAGCACCTCTTTGATGGTCTCCTCGTCCAGAGCGGAATCTGGCTCTAGTGAATCCACGTCCACCGAGGAAGACAGGAGCACATCTAGGATGTGGTCTAGACCAGGAAAAGGAGTTATACAGCACACTATAATACACATAATAATAGTGGCTTGATGCAGAGGGCGGTGCTTACCCATGTCCTTGTTCATGACCTGTGCCAAGGCGCCGGCTGTCATCCCTAGGTAGATCTCCACTTCTGGTTTGGTCGTCTTAACTATCTGGGCGGTCTTCTGGTAGTTGCCCTTCTTTTTCGGAGCTTTGGCCTGCATGACATGTCGGGTCATACATGTCTTTGTTCACGTGGAGGGAGAAGAGTTATTTCACTCACATGCTTCCCTGCAATTGTCTTGTAGGTGTGTATTGAAGTGGGGCTTAATGTCGAGGGTCGGATGCTGCGAAAGGTGAGCCTGCAGGTGCATCGCATCACCGATGACATCATCGTTCCTGTGGGTTGAAGATGGACACAAGAGTTGAACGAATCTTCAATCCGATATTGTTGAGCACAGTGTACATGACATGAGGAATCACATGTAAACAAAGATTCGCCTTTGTGCAAAATGCGAGTTAGTTAAAATGTGTTTAAAATGTTTATCACAGAAAGGTTTTGCATCTGGGATTGATCCCTGACACGCTTCAGCTCTCACCTGCTGTTCCGGTGAAGTTATCGTTTGTCTTTACGGTGAAGTTACTCCATGAACGCCGCCATGACAGTCGTTCACCGGAAATGACGTCAGGGTAAACTTCTACGACTAAAATACAAGATTTATATTATTAATTAAATGGGAAAAAATACATTGCGTACAAATCGAGATATTAGTGTAGCCTGCAGAAGTAAATCTCACATGTATTTTTTGATTTACCTCTTTGTCGAAAACGAATTCATATAAACGGCAAAAAGAACAGATGGTAAATGAGGAATATTTTCCAAATTAAAGTACTTTTTTGGCCTTTTTTGTGCGTGAAATATTTATTATTATTTTGAGGTTTATTTATTCAAATGTTTTTAGATTTTTAGATTATTCATCGTTCTGGATCATTTTATTGTATTACTATCACGCGATGTGATTGTTGTTACAAATCTAAAATATTATTTTCCGCTAAACTAAAGGTCTATATATATATATATAGAAAGAAATATATTAAAATACAATCTTTAAAAAAACAAGCTCTGTCGATTTCTAAGCATTTAATAACTTACCATATCAACTTTTATTTTTTTTATTTTTTAAATGGATCCAAAGCAACCGTGAACATATTGTGTTTTGAAAAGAGAACTTTTTTTATTGATTTTATATAAATGCATACACTGTATGTATAGAGATGATTATGTATAATATGGTCCGTGTAACTTTTGGTCATTGGATTTTCGAGAGCAGGTGTTAAAAAACGAAAAACGAGTGGCTATTCAATTTTCATTTTAAAAACGAAAAACGAAATACAGTGCGATTTTAATTATTTGAATCCAAAACGAATAAGCAGAATGGAAAATAAACGAAAAAAAAAAAAAAATACTGACGCACTAAAACAGAAAAACGGTTCGTTCATTTCCCTGAACAGGATGTTGGGATTTTCAGATTAAGAGAATCCGGATTGCGCCAGGACAGGTCATGATTTGTGCAGTTAACGGGAGAATGACTTTGCACCCATACAATGTTGGAGGTGGCAAAAGAGGGCTCGTCATCTGCAGAAACATCTGCACACATAATGCCTGAAAGTGGAGCCCAAAGATGATCTTCAGCCAGAAGCATAAAAAGATTTTGTGCTGAAAAAGGTGCTGGTTTAAGGGGGGTGTCTGATTCACACCTGGAGATCCAGGTAGCACAAGCTATCACTGCAGAATCTTCTGCATATTTTAGTGTGTATGTGTTTTTTGCTTGTGTAAATGCTTAAATTAAAATGAGTAAAAATTAAATGATAAACAAAATATCAATTTTGTTTTTCTAAATATGAAATTAAAGTGATAATTGCAATTATGAATTTGGTTACATCTAGACGGAACCTAGGAAGAGGTGTACGTCCATCAGAAACACCTTTTGGATCCGTGTTAAGAACTACTCATCAACCTTAGCATGAATCAAGGTGTCAGGTTTTACTTTTTACTCAGCCTTCAGTTGTTACATAAATGATGTGTTAGTGACTTTGTTAACTATAATGTAAGTAAGTAAGTAATTTTTTTTTGTATAGCGCTTTTCCAGACCAGGGTCACAAAGCGCTTAAACAATCAAAACAATATTCAATAAAGTATACATGTATATTTTAAAGATCAAGATAAAACTGATAACACAACAAGCATAATAATATAACATAACATACATAATAATAATGTATATTTAGTTTATTTTAGAGAGGCGGTTTATAAAAATCATTATGTAAAAACTTGACCAGATAGAAAGACAGAGACACAGACAGACAGAAAGAGAGGAGACAGAAACAGACATCAAGTATTTCAGGGTGCACACAATCCTAATTCCACACCCTATCAAGATGACTACATGGGTGACAAGGTGACAATGAAAAACTGGCCATGTTGGGCGGGGGTTCCTGAAGATGCAGGACTGTCCTCTGCCTCACCATGACCTTCATAGTGTCCTCTTGGACGAAGGTCAAATGAAGCACTGACTATCTGATAACTATAATCCGTGCTACAACTAATGTTTGACCTAAAATATGCGGCTCAACTTGTTTGCAGTCATATCTTCTTCCTCAAGGCACCGCCGTTTGCCACCTCAGAAAACGATGTACTGGTCCATCATCTCCATGTTCCAGATTATACTGCGGCCTTGTTTGGCGCGTCTGACTAACTATCTGGTGCTTCTCTTGTCTTGAAAATCACGACATCCTGTTTAGGGAAATCCAAAAAAACGACCCGTTTTTTTGTTAATCTAAAAATTAAATATCGACCGATTTTTCAATTCTGATTATTCGTTTTAGATTCTAATAACAAATATCGCACTGTATTTCGTTTTTAAAATGAAAATGGAATAACCATTTGTTTTTCGATTTTTTTAACATCTGCTCTCGCGTCGAAAGTCCAATGACCAAAAGTGACACGGACCTAATATGAACTTTATCTTTAAAAAAAAAAGAATAAATAAGGGAAAAGAATAATCGGGTCACAGAGAAAAGAGAAGGAACCAAAATATTAACTTTTTTTTTCATACATTTTCAGCTGCGACAGCACTATGTGGGACATTTATTTAAAAGGATGATTCATTGTTGAAGTACATTTAAAAATACCACTTGTGATGTGGTAATAAATAGAACTCTCATATTTCGGTGATAATACGCTATAGATTAAGGTAAGGTAAGGTAAGGTAAAACTTATTGATAGTGCGCAGTAGTTCGTGAACGCATCACATCTCATATGAAGTGGTTAAATAACACAGTGTCTAAGTAAGGAAGTGGTTTCCTGAACGCATCGCGGGGGCTGAGAAGGCGTGGTGAACGAGTGACTCTGAACGCAGCACAGCTCCACCTTTTGAAGAAGAAAAGTTCGCAAAAAGTTTCTCGCTCCTCAAAGTTCGTGATGTCGGGTGTCGCGTCCACTCTGGCTAAGAAGCGGGCCTTGGCCGCCGGGTTCGGAACCAATGCCAACGCGACCCGGTACCTGAATCAGGATTTTGTAACACTGCGGAATCAGTGTCTCCAGGAGGGGCGTCTGTTCTGCGACCCGAACTTCCCTCCCGAGCCCGAATCTCTGGGCTTCAAAGACCTCGGCAGAAATTCTTTCAAGATCCGCGGGGTGACATGGAAGAGACCGGGGGTGAGTCCAGGTTCCGAACCAGACCTTAAAAAACAGGTCTGGTGATGATGGGTGTGTCAAAAGTGCGTGTGTGTGCACGCGCTCAGTTGTTTGTTTTAGACGGCGTCTGTTTTTTTCCAGAGCGCGTGTGTGAGTCACTGTGCGTGTGAGGGGGCTCCACCCAGAAAACCTCTGGAATGTTTGTCCACTGATTCACCAAAACTTATGTGTGTTTTGGTCCAATCAGGAGCTGGTTCGGAATCCCGAATTTATAATGGGCGGAGCCACGAGGACAGACATCTGTCAGGGAGCTCTAGGTGAGTCCCCGACTGACCATGAACGCAGCACAGCCTTCAGGTCTTCTCTGTGTTTATGAGCGTGTCATGACGCGTTTGTGGCCCAGTAGTGAAGGGTGGGGTCTGTATGAAAGCTTGCCACACACAAAACAGGAAGCGCAGAGATGCATATGAATATGTTGCGTCCTCCGTGACGCTCTGGTGCGTGTGTCCAGGTGATTGCTGGCTGTTGGCCGCCATCGCCTCGCTGACCCTCAATGAGGATGTGATGGCGAGGGTGGTCCCACCCGATCAGGACTTCGGAGACAGATATGCCGGGATCTTCCACTTCCAAGTGAGAAAAACGGCTGCCTCTCAGAGCACAGATGTCAGATAAGACTCACGTCTGTATGTGTAGTTCTGGCAGTACGGCGAGTGGGTGGACGTGGTGATCGACGACCGACTGCCCGCCAAAGACAACGAGCTGTTGTTCGTCCACTCCGCCGAGGGCAGGGAGTTCTGGAGCGCTCTCCTGGAGAAGGCCTACGCTAAGTGAGTCTGCCAAGCCTAACGGTGTTTGTTGTTGTCCTCGAGACTTCCTCACGGTTTCGGATCCGTCTTCAGGGTGAACGGATGCTACGAGTCACTGTCGGGCGGTTCCACCACCGAGGGCTTCGAGGACTTCACCGGCGGAATCGCCGAGAGCTTCGACTTGGCTCGTCCTCCGCCGAACCTCTTCCAGATCCTGGTGATGGCGCTGGAGTCCGGCTCTCTGTTGGGCTGCTCCATTGACGTGAGTTTCTCCTCCAAACCCTGGTTCTAGGATCTTCTTCACTTTCTTTTTTTTTTTTACATTGTTTGATGTAATGTTGTTCCCACGTAGATCACCAGCGCGGCCGACTCCGAAGCTGTTACTCGCCAGAAGCTGGTCAAAGGTCACGCCTACTCACTCACTGGAGCCGTGGAGGTTTGTCACCTTTAAGGGGATAACACACATGTGTATGTGTTTAACATCACACTGCTATATGGTCGCCTAACTCAGAGGTCACCAATGTTTTTTGCACCACGGACCGGTGTTATTTCGGCTTTATATTCACAGACTGACCTTCAATTAGTTTTTCACTATTTTAACTAGTTTACAGTTCATACAAAACTCTGCAGCGAGAATTCTGACCTGCTCTAGTAGAAGAACTCACATTTCTCCGATCCTTAAAACTCTTCACTGGCTTCCAGTTTCTTTCAGGATCAACTTTAAAATTCTGGTTCTTACTTTCAGATCTATTCATGGTCAGACCTTCCATCAGTGATCTGATCCAGACTTACACCCCAGCTCGGGCTCTGAGGTCTGTGGATCAGAATCTATTGATGGTTCCTGAACACGCTTCAGGACCAGAGGAGAGAAATCCTTCCAGACTGTTGCTCCTAAGCTTTGGAAGGATCTTCTCTCTCTTTGATCTTGAAGGATCTACTGACTCCTTCAAGAAACATCTTAAGACACTTTTATTTGTTCAGGCTTTTCCTTGATTTTCTGGAACTCCTGTTGTGTTCTCAGTTTTATCTTGCCCTTTAAAGTATATACTTTATTGAATATTGTTTTGATTGTTTAAGCGCTTTGTGAACCTGTTCTGGAAAAGCGCTATACAAATAAAAATTACTTACTTACTTACTTACAGTGTCTTGAGCCACAAGCTAAATTTACGCTGGAAAAAATACCATCTTTTTGTAAAAAAAAAACAACACAATTCACAAGGTAATAATCAATAATTCAAATTCCTTTCAGTCTTTATTCGTAACAAATGCCTCACAGACAAGTTGTTGGGAAGGTTGTGGACCACTGACCTGACTGACTTGCTCCTAGGTCAACTATCGTGGTCGCAAGGAGAAGCTGGTGAGAGTGAGGAACCCCTGGGGTCAGGTGGAGTGGACCGGAGCCTGGAGTGACGGGTGATGACATCAGAGCCTGTTTCATATCATTTGACGCAAGCATTTTGACGTCCGGTTTGATTGACAGGTCGTCAGAGTGGGACCAGGTGCAGGGAGACTGTCCACACGCTAACGCGGAGGATGGAGAGTTCTGGTGGGTGGAGGTTCTGAGAGGTTGCGGTTCGGTCTTTACTCACCCTAGTGTGTCGACAGGATATCATACCAGGACTTCATGCGCCACTATTCCCGCGTTGAAATCGTCACGTTGACTCCGGACGCCATTAACGACGACTCGGTCAAACATTGGAGCTTCAGCAAGTTCGACGGGACATGGAGGAGAGGGTCCACGGCGGGGGGCTGTCGGAACCACCCTTGTGAGTGCTTCGCTCCCGGGCCTGACTGAGGCGTCATTTTTTTGACCGGGGTTTCCGCTCCTGCAGACACGTTCTGGACGAATCCGCAGTTCGTCATCAAGTTGGACGAGGAGGACGACGACCCAGATGATGGAGAGGTCGGCTGCAGCTTCGTGGTCGGGCTGATCCAAAAGAATCGCCGCAGGTTACGCAAGAAGGGCGAGGACATGCACACGGTGGGCTTCGCCATCTACGAGGTGAGACTGGACCAGCTGAGCAAAAAAAAAAAAAACACCTACTGGACCCAAACTTTTCTCACATCCCCATTCTGCCTTTCTGTTTCAGCTCCCTAAACAGGTCAGAACCGACACCAGGAAGTGATCCAGACTTCTTGCTAATTAGCCTGTTAGCATAGATCTTTGCCATCATGACGGTTCTGTCCAAAGTTATCGGTTTAACGAGTGCTGTCTTCCAGTTTCACGGTCAGCGGCAGGTCCACCTGGACAAGAACTTCTTCCTGACGCACGCCCAAACCGCCAAGTCTGAAACCTTCATCAACCTGCGGGAGGTGAGCACCCGGTTCAAGCTCCCGCCCGGCGAGTACCTGATCGTGCCGTCTACCTTCGAGCCGAACCAAAATGGGGATTTCTGCATCAGGGTCTTCTCCGAGAAGCAGAGCGAGACCTTGTAAGACCACCGACTCTAGACTCTAGTGTGCGATGAGCTTCCTGATGAATGTTTTTTGGTTTTCTTCAGACCATGTGACGACCCCATCGACGCCGAGCTGGTGGATGTGAGTCACCAGTCAACTATGCCAACACATCCGTTTGTGTTTATGTTCTAATGTTTTGCTGTCGTCATGGCAACAGGAAAAGGTGGCTGACGAAGATGTGGACGCTGGTTTCAGGGGTCTTTTCAACAAGCTCGCTGGAGATGTGAGTCTTACCGTTGTTTGTGTTAAATGTGTGCGAATTTAAATGTGTTAGTTTCTTTTGGCGTATTACATTGCATTTATTACCTGTGTGTGTGTGTGTTTGTGTCATGTAGGATCAGGAGATTTCTGCAACAGAACTGAGGTCGATAATGAACAAGATTGTTGGCAAACGTAGGCAAACGTCACCTTGACACCCTGAGCCTTCTTCCTTTGGTCACGTGACGATCACACGTCTGCTTCTGTCGTGCAGGAACCGACATCAAGACCAGCGGTTTCAGCATGGAAACCAGCCAAACCATGGTCAACCTGATGGACGTATCCTACCCACAAAAAAGTTTTACATGTCCCCGATAAACCAGTACTTGACCCTTGACCCCCGGACATCAGGACAGCGGGAATGGGAAGCTGGGTCTGGGAGAGTTCGCCACCCTTTGGAAGAAAGTGCAGCGGTACCTGGTGAGTCCTCTACACCTCCTGGTTCTGTTCAAGCAGAAGGTTCTGATTGGCTCTGATGTTCCAGTCCATCTACAAGAACTGCGACGTGGACAACTCTGGGACCATGAGCACGCCCGAGCTGAGAATCGCCTTCAAGGATGCGGGTGAGTCACGTGATCTCGAGTGCACAAGTCTTGTTGCTATGACGACCGTCTCCCTCAGGCTTCACCCTCAACAACTCCACGTATCAGCTCCTGGCGGCGCGTTACTCCGACGCCGAAATGTTGGTGGACTTTGACGACTTTGTGGGATGTTTGATGCGGCTGGAGTTGATGTTCAGTAAGTTGCTCGTGTGCACAACACAAACTCAACATTTTAACTTGCATGTCTTCTGAACCACAGGGATCTTCAAGAAACTGGATCCCCAAGACTCTGGATGCATCGAGCTCGACATGCAACAGGTAACGGTCATGATTAAGATCGGAATGACATCACAGCTCCTGTTTCAAGACGCTCACTGGTATATCTTCCACAGTGGTTGAAGTTCGCCATGCTCTGAAGAAGTACCAGGACCAGCTGAGACTGAATATTTTACCAGAACCAAGCAATAAAAGTATTATTAACACAAAGTAATATCATGGTTATTAGCACCGAAACAGATTAACACAATCGATGGTATCAGATAAAGAGGATATTGAAACTCTTCTTTTTCCTTATTTGTTCTTTAAGCAGCAATTCTTATTTATTGAGTTACCATGGCAATAACACTCTGAGCCCTCAGGCATCATTGTCCAGTCTTGAGTTGTGCAAACTGCTCAGCCCACTTTAGAGCCTCCATGATGTCATCGCTGGTCCCTGTTCCCCTCGCAACAATCTTGGATCCTCCGGCCCCGCCCCCGAGGTGATGACATACAGCCAACGCCCAATCAGAAGCGGATAAGGAAGAATCCTTTGGGATGGGTAGAAAATGAGTAACTGGTAGCCGTTTTTTAGCTCTAAGCATCGGTCTGTGTGTTTCTGTTACCTTGGGAACCTGACAAGCGCACGCCACCTTCCCAGACGTTGCTGTGGGGGCGAGCAGCATCACATGGCTGTGAGGGGAGGCGGAGCTTAGCCGGTTCACCGTCTTCATCAATACCTGGCGGGGAAATCGAAAAGAACGGTTTAGCTAGTTTTCAAACGTATCCACATTTTCTTGACGACTCACCGACTCAGAGTCCGTGTCCAACAGATCCACCAGAACCTTCTTACCGACGTTCTTCTTCAGCAGAACCTGAGCGTGGCTGCTGGCCTGATGAGAAGAGAGACTTGAACATGTCTGTAGTGTTTCAAGTCCGACTCGTTTGGCTCACCTGCTTGACCTCCAGCTTCCGGACGGTTGTGTGGCCATTTCTCTGAAGCACCTTGAGGCGTTTCTGCAGTTCGCGCCTCTGCCACTGGGGGATGGGGGTGGTGTCTACAGCCTGGGGTCCACAGTTGACAAGCACCAATTCGTTAACTGGTCGGATTCAGTTTGGTTTGATGCGTCATGGTACTTACATCAGACAGCACTCCCACCTCCTTGGAAAGGACCAATGCACTTTCTAAGCTATGAGGATCAACGCCCAACAGTCTGACTTCCAGGGAGTCCACGTCCTGGGCCAACGTATGCCCCGCCTCTCGAGCCTGCAGGCGGCCATTTAGTCATCGTCACACACCAATCATAGATGTTCTGATCTGCAGACCTGTTTGGCATCCCGCCCGGTGACAGCCCTGATTTGACTGACTCCTTTCACCGTCTGCTGCTCGGAGACAATCACCAGGTCTTGGATGTCTCCCGTCTGGACCAGATGCCTGAGGGTGAAGAGGCATAAAGTTATGGGCTTGAGTAGGACAGCAGTCAGGATCTCGAGACAATTCTCACGTTCCACAACAGAGTTCCACACTGGTCCCTTCGTCTCTCCGATCCGCCAGCAGGTCAGGTAGGGGTACATCGACGGACACCACGCGGACCGGGTCAGGATACACCTGAGAAGGACGGCATGAGCAACAAAACTCTTTGAAATCCTTGAAAACACAAACCTCGTCCACCGTCCTCAGGCCTGCAATGCTCATGGCGGTCTGAAGGGGGAGCTCTTGGCAATAAACGGTCTGATTGGCTGTGATGATGTCACTCAAATGTAACTCCACCTGCTTCAGCTGGTTTTCACTCAGAGAGCCCTGAACACACAAAAAAACAAAAAAACTTTGGTCAACAACAATATGAACGGATAAAACCTGTTAAACTACACCAAGGATGACAAAACAAAACACATACAATCTGATGAAAAAACAAACTATAACCATCACAATTAAGACGATCAACAGCACTACATTTTCACAACACAAATAAATATATGTACAACAAATTAAACTAAAAGGAAATAAAATAAATATTCAGAATAAATAGCAAAAAGTGGGTAAATAAACATGTGATAAACAAACAGGCATCGAAACGACGGCAACGCTAGACAAAAGGTCAGTGGGACTTAAATAAACAAAAGGGAATTAATCATATTCACATAATAAACAACAACTTAATTAAAAACAACAAACGTGTGAAAGTGAACCAGAGAATATTTAGTAAATATTGACATTTTAACACACATTAAAAACACATGCGGACGAGGCCTTATGTCTAACCTTGACGCTGAAGTCAAAGCGGAGTCGCTCGGCCGTCACGTGAGACCCCCGCTGCTGGACTACGGGACCCAGGACGGACCTCAGAGCAAAGCTGAGCAGGTGAGTCGCTGTGTGGTTCCTCATGCAAGACCTCCTGTGGACCTGAGACACGTTGACTGCTTCACTCACTGCTTTACTGTCTGATAAGCACCAGCAGGGGGCAGTACCTGGTCTATGTGCATGTCCACCTGGTCTCCAGTTTTCAGGTCGGAGGCAGCAGTCACCTGGTGGACCACATACCCGGCAGCGACGCCCACGTCCTCCACCGACAGAAGAACATCCTGTGATGGAACGAGAAGGTCAATCTCTATGGAAGGTGTATCTTGACCTCACCTGTAGCATCTCTCACCTGTAACCCATCCGGAGTCAAGAAACCTCGGTCATGTGACTGGCCTCCTTGCTCAGCATAGAAGCAAGTCTGGTCGAAGATAACCCCACACCGCTGACCCTCAGTGACCTCATGCACTAGCTTGTGTCCATCGTACAGAGCCAAGACTGTTGCTCGGCATTCTGGGAAAACTGGAGGAGAAAGAGGCAAGTTAGAGCAGAAAATGTTCGGACGGTCCATTCAGCTACTTCCGAGGGCGGAGCCTCCAACCGTAAGTGTCTCGATCCCGTCTGTATTCGTACTTAAGGGAGTCGTCAGTGAGGGGGACCCTCAGAGACTGCAGCTTCTCCAGGCTGACCACATCCAGGGTCACATGACTCCGCCCACTCCCCTTCAGATCTGACCTAACCTGGAAGTTGAGTGAAGTCATCAGACACAAACACTCCTGAGCTGCCAAATTAACTCCACAACTCACCTTCTGGTTCTCAGCCATGAGCCTGCTCAACTCCTTGTGGTCCACCTGGTGCCCCCTTTCTTTTAGCATCAGATCCACAAGGTCCAGAGGGAAACCCAAGTCCTGGTGCAGTGACCAGACCACTTGAGCTGTACACACGCGACGAGAGTGAGGCGAACTCTAACGTCAAATGAAGTTCTGGTGGTACCTGGAAAGTAGGTTTGTTCTGAGTCCATCTTGTTGAGGGTTCGCAAGATGAGTCTGGTTCCCCTTCCCAGAGACGAGAGAAATTGGTCCTCGTTCTCGTTAATGATGTCACTGATCTACAGAGACCACAGCTGTCAATCAATCAAATTGTGTCATATACACGGTCACAGTGGTACCGACCCGCTCAGCGTCGGTTTCCAGTTCTGGATAAACGTCCCCCTGAGAACATCAAGGCCGCAGTCATTTAGGTCCCGGTCACATCATCGCCATCAGAAGTCTTACCAGCGTCTGTATGACAGTGGGAACCAGGCTGGCCAGTGAGCCCTGGGGAGCCTTCAGAACCTCCGCACTGAAGCGTACCGCCCTCCTCAAGATCCGTCGTAGCACCAACCTGGAAACAAACACCAATGTGACGCCATAATGCCCGTCTCCAGCCACGAGCCGACGGTCTCACTCTGCCCCCGACATGCCGGGATGGATCCCATCAGAGATGCAGACGGCCAGTGTGCGCATGTGGTCGGCTACCACGCGGTACGCCATGTCGACCCGTCCCTCATCTGCCCCACCCACCTGTCCCAGGTAGGCACGAACCTTGGACCGCTGAGGAAAGCATTTCAACTTCATGTCCAGTCTGTGGTCGTTGGACTTGCACCTGGTACCTGATGGATGGCGTCCAGCAGCGGGCGGAAAAGATCCGTATCATAGTTGGACCGGGTTCCCTGCAGAATGCTCACCAGTCGCTCTAGTCCCATACCGGTATCAACACTGACGCGAGGCAGTGGCTGAAGACTCTGGTCCTTCTCCCTGATGACAGTCACACCTTCGTCAGTACCTTCATGATCAGATGATGGACACGTGGTCTCTCCGTCACCTGTGATACTGCATGAAAACCAAGTTCCAGATCTCCACCAGCTCCGGGCTATCACTGTTGACCAGCTCCGGAGCTTCTCGTCCCCCGATGTGGTCATAGTGAATCTCAGTGCAGGGCCCACATGGACCATGATCCCCCATCTCCCAGAAGTTCTCCTTTGGTCCAAATGGGAGGACGCGACCAGGAGGGACTCTGCGTGCGAACTTGAGTCACGTCAACAACACGCTTTCCCTGAAGGACCATGACCACTTACCCCAGGTCCAACCAGATCCGTCGAGTCTCTTCATCCGGCCGTAGACCCGAGGCGCCTCCGGCAAAGTAGGACACGTAGAGCCGGTCGGCGGGTATCCTGTAGTGTTCCGTGAGGAGGCTCCACGCCATCGAACACGCGTCTTCCTGCGGCGACAAAAATACGACTTGGCGACTTCAAGTCCACCAAAAGTCCCCTTTAGCCGACTCACCTTGAAGTAGTCTCCGAAAGACCAGCTTCCCAGCATCTCGAAGAAGGTGTGGTGGGTCAAGTCCCAGCCCACATCGTCCAGATCGTTGTGTTTGCCTCCAGCTCTGACACACTTTTGACTGTTGGCAACTCGAGTGTATGACGTCATGTGACTGCGGGGGTCAGCTGTCCCCAACAAGAGCGGCTTGAACTGAAACAAAAAACATTTACAAAAATCACTTTTATTTTAGATTTAGAAATAATGTGAAATAATAATAATGTATTTTGATGGTTTCAACATTTTCCGAACTTTCAAAACAAAAGTAGTTTTGAGTAATAATAATAAAATAATAAAATAATAATAATAATGAGACCTGGTTCATCCCCGCGTTGACGAACAGCAAACTGGGGTCCCCTCTGGGTCGAACCGAAGAGGAAGGGACCAACTTGTGTCCGTGTTCTGTGCAGAAGAAGTCCAGGAAAGTGGACCGAACCTTGGAGGCGGGGAACTCCACATGACTGAAGCTGCGGACGCGCAAACATCCCGGCGAGCCAGGGCGCAGGCGGAGCAGCGTCAACATCGGAACCGAGTCACCGAGACGAAAACTGGATCAGAACCATAGCAACACTGACTTTGAATTACACCTGCCAGTGATGCGCATGCGCACCATTGGGTTTTCTTCTTCGGATCCCGGTATCGGCATCACCTAGCCGGTAGCGCCATCTATCTGTGGCGATGAATTGCAGTCACTATAATAAAACGAGCTTTTTGGTGAATGTTCTTTTTTTTAAATGCGAAACTTTGACAATAAAAAAATATTTAATAATTCCAAACGTAAAAATCATTCTTTGTAATTATTAAAATAAATAAACCACCACCACTTAAGTGTAATGCATTTATAAGAACGTTATAGATTTTAAAACAATTGCGAAAACCGAAAAAAAATCTAATATAACTCAATATTTCTTAGATATAAATTACCCAGTATAGGGAGAAAATACAAGCAACAACTCGAATAATAAATAAATCCAGAAGAAATAATTCCACAAAGCAAAAACATAAAGGTTGGTCAAATATTACACAGATGCTGGGAAAGTAAAAAAAACTAACAACTTTTGCTTGAACAGAAATTTATTAACAAACCCAACACCCACAGAAAATTCGACAACATGAAAACCAAACTTGTTGTCGTGTCGTTGCCATAGCAGCAGACACAGTATGTGAGAAGACATGTTTACAGGTAATGTGATGACGACAAACACAAAAAGATAATTGTTCTTTCGAAAACATGCTAGACAGCAGGGGGAAGGAAGTGCGACGTTGGGTGGTGAGGGGGCGGCGCTGAGATGTAGCTGACCACATGGGACTGGTTGGGCACAGGGCAGTACACTCTCTGAGCATGCCCGCCACCCTGGGCTGCTCCCCAATGGGAAGAGGGGGGCAGGAAAGTGTGGTAGGAGTAGTGAGTGGGGTGAGAAAAGGATGTGGGTGGGGCAGATGGGAGATAGGTTGCAGGGGGAGGAGCCTCATACTGGAGGTGCAGCACAGGCGGGGAAGGGATTGAGTTCTGGTCCTGGTACAGAATAGTAGATGATGGTGGGGCACTTGAAGAGTTGAGGGCGGATGAGTTTTCCAAGGAGGTGGTAGAGCCTGAGCAGAGACGGAACAGTATAAACTAATGGCAACAGAAAGGCTAGAGAGTTACTCACCACACCCAGGACCCTCGGACTGCATGTCTGAGGCCCTGGTGGACTCTGGGTAGGACACCAGTGTATGAGCTCCTCGACCTGCTTCATGGTATGACAAGGGAGCTGTGAAGGCCAAACGGTCAGTCCCATGTAACTAAACAAGACAGAACGACGGGAGTGGTTTACAGTAGAGCTGGTCCTGGCCCGGGTAGCTGGGGTAGTGCTGGTAGGGGTAACTCTCAGGAGGGGTAGGGGGGTAAACCTGCTGTTGCTGCTGCCAGCAGCTCTGATGGTACCACTGAAGGAGAGGCACATTTTTAATAACAAAACATTCAAGTCATTTGTGCACAAACTCACCTGGACCCCCAAGTTGAAGTAGTACTGGAGGACCCTGTGGTCTGAAAACGCACACAAAGTACATCTTCCAGATTTGCAATAGAAGCGTGCTTACCTCGGGGCAGGTCGTTGCCATTGGGGTCGTAAGAAAAGGTGGGCGGGGCCACAACACTGTAGACAGGTTCGCCCAGTTCATTGACCAACCAGTGAGAGGATGCTGGGATTGGAACAGCGACTGGAAAGAGAGGCAGAAGTGAGTGATGACTACGTTGAGGTGTGTTTGTGTACACATGTAGTGTTGTGTAGAAAAATGTGCATAACAGGATGAAACATGTAACCGCAAATAGAAGCCTGTGTTCAATTCTATATTAGTCTCATGTGTGAGAGCAGGGAGGTTAAAATATACATTTTCATTTACCTGAGCGAGGCTGTGTGTGGCCAGAGGCAGGGGCAATTGATGAAGAGGGTGATGACGATGACGAGGATGGTGAGGAGCAGATGACATTAAGAGGCTTTACTACCTGAGACACACACACAGTGGGACAGAGTCCTGCATCAGTTGGCACAATTTGAACAGACAGAATTTTGGTAACACATGGGGTCCGGTCCGTTACACCAGTGATGCCCAACAATTGGGCATGGGGGCCGTACAGGTCCATATTATTTCGGTCTAGTTTGCTCACAAATAAAGCAGTCAAAAAGATGAGATCTTGCGGTAGGGAAACAAGGTGGTCATAATGTAAGTAAGTAAGTAATTTTTATTTGTATAAATAATCATTGCATGTGTACCTGTGGAGTAAAGGTCATCTCTGATGAAGCTGGTGAGTCATTGAGGTCTTCTTCCTGTTCGTCCTTTCACATTAAAAAAGTCAACCATTACAATGGATAAAGACAGTCAAGTGTTCATTGCTATGGTCACCTGGTTGATTGACAGGTCAGCCGTGGTCTCGAAAGTATCTAATACAGAGGTTAAAGGTCAAGCCAAATGTCCAAAAGCAAAACAATGTGGCAATGCTCACCCTGAACTCCAAAGAGAAAGTCATCCCTGAACTCTGCTGCAAAACAAAAATGTGAAAAATTACCAAAGCGAACTGAGATTTTGAAATTCATTCCCGGACTTTTATTATATTCAGTGTTTTTGCTGGTGAATCCTGAAATACACCCTGAACTCAGATCAAAATTGCTTTATGCTTGATTCATTCAAAAATGTTAGACGACAATGCCCAACTTGCCTTGAAAAAAGACACTTCTTACTCAGTGAACTCATCCCTGCAAAATATGTATTTTTTTTATAAAGGCCCATGTCATTCTTTCCATGACCTTAAAGCAGCAATAGCTCACAAACCACCTTGAGTTGACCTTCAATCCCACATTGGTTAGGTCTAACATAGATCACAAGTTGGATACTTGTTTCTGGCAAACAAAGTCATTGTATATATTGGCTTTCAAATCATATTCTATTTTTTATCATGGTTATTTTATGGTTTATATTTCAAGTGAGTGCAAAGTAAATCTTTTTTTTTTTACAATTAACATTCAATCAATCAAATATTCATGCATTTAGATTATTTTTGTGTTCCAATTAAACTTTCGGCCGCCAGATGGAAACAGTCATGTCATGCGGATGAGAAGATACAGTCGACTCATCACATTTTTAAGATGTTGGGGCTTTTTTTTTAGTTTTTAAGAAATGCTGTCTGTAAATTCTGCCAGAGTCAAGAACCCGTGCAGTACCTCAAAAACATCTTTATTCCATCCATCCATCATCATCATCCGCTTATCCGTCGCCGGGTCGCGGGGGCAGCAGCTTCAACAGGGAGCGCCAAACGCCCTTCTCCCGAGCAACATCTGCCAGCTCTGACTGAGGGATCCCAAGAGGCTCCCATGCCAGTGAAGAGATATAATCTCTCCACCTGGTCCTGGGTCGACCCCTTGGTCTCCTCCCAGCTGGACACTCCTGGAACACCTCCAAAGGGAGGCGCCCAGGGTGGCATCCTCAAGAAATGCCCGAACCACCTCATTTGACTTCTCACCCCCTCTCTAAGGGAGACACCTGCCACCGGTCGAAAAGCTCATGACTGTAGGTGAGGGCGGGGAAAAAGATTGATCGGTAAATAGAGTGCTTTGCCTTTTGGCTCAGCTCTCTTACGCACAACAGTGCGGTAGAGCGAATGCAATACCGCCCCTGCTGCACCAATTTGCCGTCCAATCTTCAATTCCCGGACACCCTCACGCGAGAACAAGACCCCAAGATATTTAAACTTCTCCACTTGAGGCAAGGGCTCACATCTTTATTCCTACGGTATGAAAATATATTGGATCATTGCCCCTGTATGCTGATACGCATCATATGGACAAATTCTTGCCAATACACAACCCTAGTGAACAATAAACACCCATCCCAGCTCGGGATCCTCAAAGTTAAATAGGACAAAATAAGCATTGCTTCTCTGACCATCACCGCAACAAACATAGAACCCTACCAGGGTCCTCTACAGTGCTGGACTCCTCCTGATCCTCCTCAGATGTGTTTCCTGAAGTCGGTGGAGGTGGTAGGCTACCCCTCTGGATTCGGTAGGAGCTCGTTTGAGTGGGGTGGCCTGCCATGGAAGGGGGAGGAGCCACAGTCTGGCCCTATGGGGTAAATAATAATAATAATGATTAAAGAGTAATCTAGAGAGGGAATGAATTTTTTGTTGATGACGACGAACGTACCTGCAGTGACGTAAAGACCCTGTCAGTTCCGTCTTCAAGCTGGTAGTACGCCATGCCAGCATCCAAATCAGACGACTCCTCCCCGGCATCAGTTGTGAAACCGAACTGGCATTCCTTATCCAGACCAGCCACTAGGTGGCGTCGACTGCGACTTAGAACATGGGTTATAAAACTCAGCAGGAGAAATCGGCGGCAAAAGAGACCGACATACCGACTTCTGAAGTTCAAATTTTCATAGTCGTAGAAACGCCGACTAGTGGGGTAATAGGTAAGCTGCGGGCCGATCAGGTGACGGTTAAGAAACCGAGAAGAGCTTCGGGCCAAGAACCATCCACACACATTCAGGGAGAGAGACAGAATTAGTAGTCAATTCCCTTCCAATCTACACCCAAGAACCTTTTACACTTTTAAACAAATGTCAGAAAAAACAGCGGACTCACCTGGCTGTTCCAAACCGTGGCAGTCTGGCTGAAGCAGTGTGAGGGGGCCCATGAACATAGGGATCAAATGGCAGGGTCCCGTGAGAAGGTGGAGGAGGACGAGGATGGCCGGCTGGTTGGAAGCGGGGAGGCAGGGCTGACGGGGCCGGGCCTCGATACGAGGGGGGCGGCGGCATCAGTATTTCGGCTCCTTTCAATGCAGCCATGTTGCGTGACTTCCTGAAGAAACGCTGGCGGTGATGACGAGCGCCACGAGAGTCCTTGTCTGAGACAGAACGAAAACAGTGTCAATGTAAAGAGGCTTCAAGAGGAACAATCCTTTTTGAACACAAAGTGATGCACGGGGTGAGATGTAGACTATAGCCTTTGGACCAACTAGAAAGTACGATTCTTCCCAAGTCAATACTCTTTGCCATTTAAAGCAACCTCGATTGTATCGTTTTGTAGGATTCCTAATTTTCAAACTACCAGTGTCCCTTGGTGGTGCCACGTTCCATGCTGGAACTGGGTTGACTGGTTTGAGATCAGTCAAAGGAACCAAGTGTCTGAAAAGGCATAGGAATAAAGACTTTAATTTTAAGCCCCAATGAGGTCAGAAGTTGTGAAGGTGGTACTTCTCTCCAAGTTCTTCGATGAACACTGTGACGGAGGAGGCTTGGTTTCCAACTTCTTGAATGAAGGCGTTGTAGAACTTTCCTTTCGGCTCCAAACGCACCTGTGGACGACACTTTAATCGTGACCTCCAAAGTAGAAATCAAGACTTGTGCCACGTCAACTTGAATGGATGTCATTTGCTTTGAGGGCCATTAAAGCATGTTCTCGGATGAACCATACAATGTCGGCAGCTCTGGAAGTACCTGACACTTATCGCCCAAGAAGTACTGACGTCCTGCAAACACCATGTAGTCCATCTTCTGCATTTCTGTCACATGTAATCAGATGGTTCAAAAATCAGGTACATGTGCCAGAAATAAACAGGCGTTTCATACCTTTGCAGGTGTCTTGCCATACATCAAACTCTACATTCCTGTAGACTTCATTATCTAGAGACTTCATCACCTTGTAAGGAAGAGAAGGTCTAGAGGGCGACAGTTCTTCTTGGGGAACCTATCAGAAAAAGGATCAACAGGAATTGGCTTTAATCCACTCGTCCAAGCGAGAGTGTTCCATGTGTCCTGGAGGGATCCAAAGCAACCATTGAAATGAGAAGAACACAGCAGTTGATCTGGAATACTGAACAGATAACTTCAGACAGGTTTAGGTGGCACGTTGACATCCTGCTGAGACTATTGATGACACAGTAAAAATGCTTTCTAGCTTAAAGTCCAGTACCTTCAGATCCTCAGCTGCTTTGGATTTCTCCTCAGATGTTCCTTCCTCACAGTCATACCTGGCGGAGCACATGAGATGACGGGTGACTTGACGACTAAAAGAAGTAGCTGCATGTCCGTCACACAGCTGTGTGTGTGTGTGTGTTTACCTGTGATTGGCGTCAGATATATGGGAGTCGCAAAAGGCGTCGACGTCACTGCACACAGAAGCACTGTTTCGATAACGGCGACCTCCGACCCTAAACGTCTCCATAGCCTGCGAGATCTCCGTCTCCTCCCGTCCAAAAACTTTCAGGTACAAAACCTCATACACGAGAGCTGCACAAACGAGCACCAAAAAAAAACAACACGTCATCAAGTTTGTTACTGATGGTCATTATTAAGATAGGTCAGCAGGGGCTCACACTGGCAGACGGCAGCAGCGGCAGGGTAACTTCTGGGGTAAACGATATCATAATGGCCGTTGATGGAGCAGCACAACATCACCTGGGCGGAGAGAGTACCAGCTGTCATGTGGCAAGACTACCTCAACTTGAGAGTCCAAAATCTACTACCCCCCGCCCCCCCTTCACCTTGTCAATCACGTCATCCTCAGAGATGACCGTCGCTGGTTTCCCGGGGTTACGGTAGATCAGAAAACAGCGGCTGCGTCGTACAAACCAAACGATAAACACAAAGGTGTAAATAGAAGTAGAAGCTGGAAGACCCACCTGTAGAGCTGGGACAGTGCCTTGATCTCCACTTGACCCACGGTCTCCTGAAAGGATTATATTTCATCAGAAGAATCACGATCAGTCACGAGGGGCGTCGACTCACCTTGGGGTCCTCCAGCCGCTCCAGGTACTTATCAAAGGAACCTTCAACAAACTGAAAATATCAGGAAGTGATGTCAGCAACGCTCTGGTAGATGAGCTGTATTCATTCATGTCTACTCTTGGATGGGAATTGAAATGTCAACTTTCATTTATCATTTGGCCACAATAGGAGAATTAAATAATACATGAAAATGAGACTTTAAATGCCATGGTATTACACTGTTGTATCCTTATGTTTACGACGTTTGACCCCAAATTCTGCAAACTCAAACCAGGACTCCGTGTCTGATGGTCATAAACACAACTTGTAAACTTAGAACTAATAACTCTAACTTAAAGGTCCAAAGAACCCTCCAGGGGTAAAAAAGGTCCTTTTCCGACTCACCGGCTCAAAGATCTGCGAATTGGCCCTCATGAAGTCAGCACAGTCCTGCCTGATCTTCATGTGGTAGTTCTGAGTGAAGTACAACTGGAAGCAAAAGATTAAAACAAAGTTAGATACGTCACAACCCCTGACATCTCCACGTACCTGTTCAGACACCGCTCGGAACAAACTGGACGCGTCCCTCGCCACCATCTTCCGGTAGAGACCCAGGCTCGCCAGGTACTCGTCCATGTTGATAAAAAACTTCTTCAGACCTTTCTGCATTGTGACTCGAGCTCTCCGGAAACAAACAAACGTGTGGCGGGTCACGTCAAAAAAAAAAAACGTCGCTATTATGAACAAACTTGTACAAGTAAAGTAGACCAAAGACTCAAACTCACCTGATATTTCTGCAAATCAAAGTCGTGGATTATATTGTACAATGTCGAGTTCTCGGAATTATTGTCAAAAAATAAAGGTGAATAGAGTTTGAATGTTCCGTGATCGCGCGCCACACAAGTGCTGCCGACAGGTGAGTCCAATCAAGCCCCGAGAGAATGATGCGTTCACGTGCACGACGAACCGTCATGAACGGAGAAGATGGTCTTGGATTTTGTTTTAATGAAATAAAACTCTTGGATCGAACTCGTTTCGTCAGGATCCTTGACTCACCGTGACTTTCTCAACAGGTTAATTTACAAAACGATTTTAAGAGTAAGTAAGTCATTTATATTTGTAGAATTAAATCAAAATTAAATCAAATATTGATTGTTCGTCGTGGAAGAGACTAAAAAGGAAACGATAAGTACGCAAGTGTTAAAAATAAGAAATAGGAAGAAAAAAAACGTCTAGGAAAACGACCACGTGTGCGAAAATAATCTAAAAGACTAAAGTTTTTTCAATTTTTTTTTGCAGGAAGTCATCATTTAGTGTTTTTTTCAAACGCATTATATAAATAATTAACACAAATGTAAATAGTTTATATAAATGGCTCATATTACGTTAGGTATTTAAAAAAATAATAATCTACATGCTCAGGACTTCAAATGATTAATTGTGAATAAATAATGAAAAATATGCTTTAATGTTTGGATAAAAATGGTTATGGGGGTTAAATTAGGTATGAAAGTTATTACTTGTGTGTGTATATATATATATATATATATATACACACACATACATATTTGTGACCCTGGTCTGGAAAAATATAAATAAAAATTACTTACTTATATCTAGTAGATTTTCTTCCAACGATAATACATTCACCAACGATAAAGCTTTGTAAAATAAGTCACAACATATTTATTTGTATGAAACGATGTGTGTAGAGGCGTATGCTCGTCTGCAGGGGGCAGCAGATCGTTGTTAAACAAGCGGAACGTTTCTTCCTCAACTTTGTTTTACCCGGAACTTTGAGACGATCACCCTGTAAATACACGGGTGTGTTCAGTATTACCAGGTTAAAAGAAAGATGCAGGACGGTTGGTCTAAACTGGGTCCATTGGAGTGGAACCGACACGTTGCCAAACACGTCAAGGTGACAACGGTGACGAACGAGGAGTTTCGAGGCTGGCTGGTCACCGTGGACCCCGTGACGTCCAGGTAACTTTACCTGTTCATAGAACTTCTGTCCAGTTTTATGCTGAACCATAGATTGATCATAGACTCGCGTGTCCTTGTTGTATTGCACTGTGCGCGCCTGATCATAATCCATGCTCTTAGCTTATGTTGAACTATAAACATTATTTTGGCGTTTTTCAGTACTTTATTTATCACAATTTTAAAGGAGTTTTTTCTTTGCAATTTTGCACGTCTTTTGTTTTATAATTGTTTATAGGCATGTGTGTAAAATATTAAAGATTCATTGAATCAAACCTGTATTATTAGATATGTCATGTGAGAAAAGATTCGAGGGATATACGTATTCTTTCCCTGTGATAAATATTAAGAAATTTATGGATGATTATTATTAAAAGTGCTGACAATGAACCGATTTTCATAACTTGATTTTATCCAATTAAAAAAAAAGGTTGGAAAGCATTGCTAATCAAAGAAACTAAACTAAATCAATTAATGTTAAATTAGAAAATGTAGCTCTCAAAATATAGATACAAAAAGCATACCCAGGGTTGAACAAACACACCATAGGTTGTTTAAATATACATATTTCAAATTTATTACATGTATAAAATGAACATTTGAAGCGATGGAATAACAATTTTAATTTTTGTCTTGCATAGAATAACTTATTTCTTCAAATTACACGTTGAACATGTTTTGAGCATATACATATATTAAACACTCATTCAAACGTGTGATGTCATAAAGTATTTTAGTATCCCATGCAATAATTACTTACCTTATTGTTATTTCTTTCTTTTGTGTCCAATTCAACTCCCTTTCAAAGTTCATGTTGGAAAAGAGCTGTCCATTTTTAAATCTCTACTAAAGGACAACAAGGGTTGAATCCAAACTAGCATGACTGATGACGAAAATCAATAGATCTACTGCTTACTGACCTGGTCTGGTTTTCACAGTCTGGTCATGGTGAACTTCGTAGAGGTCAGCAACCCGCAGATACAGGTGGTGATGGGCCACGCGGTGCAGGATGTGGAGGTTCTGCAGGAAGCGGAGCCAGAGGTGTCGGCTCGCCTGCGGCCTTTGTTCAGGCCTTCTGAGGATACCGGTCTCAGACCAGAGGAGCGGCGGCACCGGTGCAAGCAGGTCCAAAGCTGGCTGGAGGCAAACAGGATCCCTGTGGAGGAGGAGGGAGAGGAGCTGAGGGTGGCAGGAGTTCTGACACTGGTCGCGCCATATGGCCCAGAAGACTGCAGAAGTTCAAACCAGATCATCTTGGATCGGGTTCAGAGGCTGCTGCAAAACAAGGGCCACAGATGACATGGATCCAGACTTTTTTTCCACCTTCATCACCAAGAATTTGGATATGATTGAATCCTCACACTCGCTATAACTATCGTCACAAGTACCTAAAACACACTGCACTTCAACTCGTCTCCTTATTGAGCCTCTGAAAACTGGCCTTTAGCTGCAGCGGTCCATCAGAACCTGCAGCAGTGTGTTGGTTCCACATGAACAAAAGTCTTGTTCAGTCACAAGTTTATTGCACATTAATACATTTTTGAAGGCAAGTGAAAATTCTGCGGCTGGACGGTACGTGGTCCACATCCTCGTGTGTGTGCATGTATGTATGTATGTGTACGTGTGTTTACAAAAGTCAATAAAGTCTAGTTCAAACATTCTATTCCCTTGTTTGTTAACACGTCAAGAACCAGGTTGAGTCTCTTGGATTCTGGTTCCAGACAGTCCAGCCTAACGTGTTGGGCCTTTTTTCTTTTTTTAATTTACAGTGCTGGCGGTGGGTCCAGTAAAGGGACATGGCCCAGAGACTCCCTCTTGTAGGTCTTTGGTGGAAGTTTAGGGACACCGTGTCTGGGGGGCACAGGCGGACCATCAATGGCGAGCAGTGGGAGGGGTGGGGACAAAATAGGCATCTTCCTGGAGGTGGGACTTGATGCGATGGGTGGAGGTGAAGAGGGCGCAGGGCTGGCGGCAGGCATGGTGGCGGGGAAAAAGGTCTGCATGTCGCAGCGGATCCGGCCCTGTGGGGGGGGCTGAAGGTGAAGAGGGGAAGGGAGGGGCTCCCGGGGGGGCAGGATGGGAGGACTATCGGGGGGCGACGAGGACAGTGAGGAGTATCGATGGGGGAGAAACTTACAAGTGGGCTGGCGAGGGGGCACTGCGGGCGGGCTCTCCAACTTCATCTGCGGACAAGAGGGGGTTCAGCACTGGGTCTTGGTCCTGAATGAGTCCTAGCTGCCTCACCTTGGATGGAGATGACTCGGCCGGGGCGGACTCTGGTCGCCTGCGGGGCGGAACCGGAGGAGGGACCGTCACATCTTCAGAACCGCGGGCAAAACTCACCATGGATGAGACGGAGGATGACCCTGAAGGGCGGGGAGAGGTGAGTCACAATAAGAGCAAGCCACGTAAAAACAAACTACCATAGAAGTGGTAAAACACACAACTTAAAGCAAACGAAAAAAAACCTTTTTTAAAAATCCCAAGGTACAAAAAAAAGGCAAAACCACAAAGGACAAAAACTACAGTTGTGGCTCACAGCCCATAAAGCATAACAACACTTAAAGGCCAGAAACAGATTCTGATCAAACAAACCACTCTACAAATCATTCTGTAAATAGAAGCCCATGGACACCAGGACACACACGGAGGCAGTCGAAAAAAAAAATACTCAACACAAAACATGCCACAAAACTGCACACACACACCTAAAACACACACACACACAAGTCCTAAAATCGCAATACTATCATACACAAATGTAAAACACCGACAGTATAGAATACGTATGTATACATACGCACAAAGTGCTACAACATAAATGTGTGCGTACAGAAACACACACGCTTGAGATGGATCAGATGGAAATAATTTATATGGGATGTGAACGTTTAAGTCATCAGTGACTGACAGGCCAGACCGATGGACAAAACGGATACTAACGTAGGCCGTGAGGTAGAGAAACGATCGCAAAGATGCTGCAATCTGCGAAAAAGGAAGATACCAGGGAGAAGTTAAGGCAAGTCGTCGACACTATTTGGAGGAGTGAATTAAGCAAGTATTTTTATTTGTATAGCGCTTTTCCAGACCAGGGTCACAAAGCGCTTAAACAATCAAAACGATATTCAATAAAGTATATACTTTAAAGATCAAGATAAAACTGATAACACAACAGGAGTTCCAGAAAATCAAGGAAAAGCCTGAACAAATAAAAACATCTTAAGATGTTTCTTAAAGGAGTCAGTAGTAGCTTCAGTAATGCAACAGTGTTCCAAAGAGTATCAGTGCAGCTGATCCAAACCTGTAGATCCAGCTAATGTGGCACTAAGAGTATCACTGGTAAACTAATAAGTTGTAAAAAAAATGTATTAATGAATAAGGTGCTGCACAACTACTAGTTGCTTCACCTCCGTTTCGTCAATTGCGTTGTCTAAGCACAGCCTATAGGGGGAGCGCGTTGGTTTTACGGCGAGAGTGACCTACTTGAGTGGGCGGGACTGCTGGGCGCCTGCGGGGAATCGAACACGCTTCCCACGTCCGTCGAGCTGGAAGCTGCAGAGGCTGGCGGGGGAGTCAAGGGGGTGCGAGGCGAGTTGGGCGCGGAGATAGCGGCGCCTTCGACCTCGCTGTCAGGGATGCGACTGTAGCTGATCTTTCGGGGCTCATTCTGTAGCGGAGTGGGGTGCCTCATGGTGCCCGGCCTCGCAGAGGACGAGGGGCGTATCCCAGGTGACTTCAGGGGATAGGTGTACTTCTTGGCCTGTCGTAAAGTGGCGGGTCAGAGTGTTTCTCTAGCGTCAGGTTTGTCCGAGTGATACTTACGAAGCGGGAAAGCGAGCGGGCGTGACGTGGCTCGATCACTAGGGACTTGTTGAAGAGTCGGTCGGCAAAATCCTTCTCACTCATGTCCCCTAGCGGGTTCAGGCTCTCAAAAAACTTCTGCTCAAAACACAAATAACGCCGTTACAATCCTTGCCAGTGAAGGAGGAGACAAAGTCGTCCAACTCACCCGGATATCATTCTCCACCCTGAGACAGTACGGCTGGTTCTGGTACTGCTGGATCTCTCCTGTGATCTCGGCCACCTTCCTCCTCTTACTGAAGTTGATCAGGTCTCGGCCGTGTCGCCGCAAGAAGTCGGGGTTTCCCTCCTCTGTCTTCAGGATGTTGGTCAGGTAGATCCCTGTCAGAATTGTTATACAACTGGAGGTTAATATGTCACTGCATCTGGGACACATGATTAAAATTGATTGAAATTTAGATCAGATTAAGCCATTATTATTGGATATTATTATTATATAATGCCACTGTTGACAAAAACCCGACAATTTTAACTCATCTAGCAATGTTGTTCTTATATTTTGATGGAACGCATATAACACTGGTTCTAAACGGAATGAAACTGCTTATTAACTGGTTACTAGATTATTTAAATGTATTTTATCTTATTTTAATTTATCTTAATCCATCCATGTTGAACACAGTAGGCAGATAACCACTGTGGTTATCACAGATAAGGTTATATTTGTTCTTGTTCATGTTAGGCTGGAGGCACAAAATAAAGTTATGGAAATATTCAATCATGTCTATAAAGACGTTAAAGGACCTGTGAAACTAAACAGTTTATTTTTCAAAAGTAATCAGATTAAGTCTGTATTTAAAGATAAGCCTAATTACATGTTAATAATGGCCTAAACCATTAGCAGAAATTACATCAATAACCAGATTGATTTAACATAGATAATAGTTTTGATGGATCAACGACCTGATTTTTCTTGAGAGACTAAATCTCACTCAATTACCAGAGTATTCTAGCATCAAAGATCAAACCAAGTGAGGACTTAAATGTTACTATCAACCAATATCAATAATAACATTACCCAGTCACATGTCAACAACCTCCCATCAGAATGGGATCACACTCTGCGACACAAGGATTTCAAGAGCATGACGTACCAAAGAAGGGGACACAGGGAGGGTTGATGGAGCGAAGCTTGGCCAGGTACTTCTTGTAGTGGTCTTCACTGAGCTCATGGGCTTCCTCCAGAATCCTCCGCTGGCGACTTGGTATTTGCTGCAACAGAAACAACAACCATTGAAAAACCTGTAACGTGTAAACCTCGAGGTGACCCACCTCAAATGTGTGGTCCAGTCTGTAGACCGGCGAGGAGTTCATGGCGCTGACGATCTCCAGGACGCCATTGAAGTTGTTGAGGTCCTGGAAGACTTGCAGGACCTCAATGATGCGGGACACAACAGCGACTCGCTCCTCCAGGTTCTCCGTCTCAATGATGCACCTGAAAGGTCAGAGTCGTCGGACTAAGAGACAAGTTGAGGAGGATGCAAGGAAGTTCTTACTTTTCAAACCACAATGTGAGGTTGGTAGTGTGGCGTATCATCCTGAGCAGGTTGGGCGAGTGGATCTCTTTGTCCTCTTTGGTCCAGACGCTGCCCACCAGCTCAGAAGGCTGCACAGCCCTGCAGGAGGGGTATCAACTGCTGCTCTGAATTCTGGTGTTGCATGACCCACCTGTAAAGATCCGACTCCAGCAAGGTCAGCTGCCGGGCGATCTCGATGGGATGAAGACTCATGAGGTCAAAGTGTTCCACATCATTAGGGCGAGAAATGTGCCACTCGACTGGAGGAGGAGAGTTCTGGAAAGTAATGTTGTGACTGAGCCCGGTGACCTGGACCTGCTTCTTCCTCTGGATAATCTTGGTGATCGACTCCACCCACTTCCTCATGGCTTTCCCTACAGAGGAAATACTCAGTTCGTGCTCATTTAACATCTACAGAATCTATAGGAGACGAGGACGTACCTCTCACTGAGGCGATGAATTCTTCAAGACAGCCCAGTAGATGAGGGTCTCTCTCAAAGTCGTAGAAGTGATGCTCCACCCAGTGGCGACACACATTTAACACTCTGCCCGACGGAGTAACACATTTCATTAGTGGAATGCATTTCATGCTCTGAGTGACTCAATTTGACCCATTCTCACACAACACGCCACACTTGACATTTCTCACGCTTATATTTACCATTTTACCACTCAGTACTCATTTATTTTTATTGATAATATAGGTCCATCTTTCATTACAGCATCACTACTCACACAGACAGACAACGATGTGTGGTCGAGTCATCATAACATAACGACAACATCATACTACTGAAATCTTTCAGTTCCTCGGGTTTCTCCTGTCATGAGCCGCATGTAAATCTGGAGAGTTCTCGCTTAACTTTACGGTACTTGTGTTTTTAAAATCAACAGCAGCGCTCCGATTTGATAGTTAATAACATTCTGATCCTCTGCAAATTTGTTGTCCATAAATGCAAGTATAGAAGAATCAGATCAAATTTCAATGCATTTCACAACAAGTTTGTTTTGTTTTTAAATCCATTAAAAATACAAAAAGTCAACTTGCAATGAGACAGTTTACTTTAAAGAGAAATCATTATCCATTTTTAATTTTATTTTGTTGAGATCAACTTTATTGATCATGTGTTTAAATAAAAAATTAAAGCAGCGCATCAGCACTGTACTGTTTAAAATCCATGTTTGTTATCTTTTTTATTATTTATTAGTTCATTCATTTTTGTCATCTATTGATTGTTTTAACACATTTAGATTGTCACTAAATGAATATGTTAAAGATTATTAAAAAATGGCAAGTTTTAGATTTGAAATAATAACATTTCATAACTTTTGAATGTCAAATTTTGGAAATTGACAATATTTTAGCTGTGACTAATAGATGTCATTGTAATGATCAATGACTGCAATAGATCTCTTCTAGAAGATGTAGATAATTACCAAAAAAAATAATTCAATATAGACTTTTGGAAAATTCATAATAAAACATTTTTTAACCATCTTAGTTAGATGACATTGTCGAAGGTGACTGGTTTATGATGCTATAGCTTTGATGAAGGTGAGAACATCAATCTTGTAAAATTGGATAAATTGACCAAAGAGATGCACTTTGACGCTCAAATCTCACTCTTGTCATTTTCTAAAACTTGGCAACCCTGGACCACATGGCACTGAAAATACAAATACTCAAATACGCCATTAGCATCACCAGTAGAGGGCAGTGTTTACCTGAGCTGCACTGGCTGAACAAACTCCTTCCTAAAGCGTTTAAGTTCAACGGTGGGTGGCTGCTCCTCCTCCATCTGGTCCGACTCAATGGGTCGTGGTTCTGGAATTTCAAATCTGACAACGAGAAAAAGCAGGTCAGAGCGGGGGCCGTAAGTTCCCAACAAGCCGCACCACACTTGCCTCTCTATCAACAGGTCCAGCAGCGTCTGAGGTTTACAGAACGACCGGTATGTTGTCAGAAACGTTCGCACAAAGTTAGGATCTGTGTGATGAGAACAACACTCACAGTAAGATGACTGTTACTGCTCAGGCAAACATATTCTTTATAAAGTCAACACTCGCATTTTCTCATCCACGACAGCATGACTATATCATCACTTCTTCAGGAGGCATTACTCTGACTCACCTGCGTACATGTGGAATGTGAGCCTCTCGATCAGCTTCAAGACTGTCCCGGCTTTTATCACCGGTATTCCCGACTTGGACTGGACATTGTCCTCAAACACAACGTTCTCCTCCGAGTCCGGTTCAGAGAAGCGGTACACGTCAGCGGAGGGAAGCCTCATCGGCTCCTCCTTCTCCTCCTGCAGCAGCGCAGAGTCCAGCATGCGCTCCAGAGTGCTGCGATACTGTAGCGAAATCAGCGCCGCCATCCAGCCGCTCTTCTCCTCCGCCGACTTGGCGGTGAAGACAACACTGTTCCCGTCTTTCAGGATGATCTCAAAGGCGTGGCGGTACTCGCCCTCTTTGTCATCCTTGTCGTTGATCTGGACTTTACGCAGGACGAACTTCTCCTTCAGCCGATATTCGGCAGCAGAGCTGGCGCCGGGCAGCCGTGGAGGGACGTGGTTGGATTTGCAGCAGATCATCAGGCCGTCGAAGAGGAAGATGTGGCGTTCGTGCTTCGCGCCCAGGCGCGTCAGCGTTCCCTCCATGATGAACTCGTTACAAGACTGTCCGATGTCTTTCCCTTCCCAGCCATCAATGTTCTTCTGAATTTCGTTCATCTTCTTGATGGTCACGTGTTTCCCCTTCATCTGGTGGCTGTAGAAGAGACACGCCCACTCGCTGTGGACAGCAACAACCCAATTTTAGGACCACGCAAACTGTAGTTAACACTATTCTCTTCATCACTTCTCTCAATAAATTGTACCTCTGGTATACTACATTTCTGATCATGTTCCTTCTAGTCACAAGAAAACCTTAATATATTCAACTTTGACCCTTCTAACTTGCGAGTCTAAACCAAGGGTCACGAATACTATTGACCAGAAGGCTACCAGTGTGACTGGGCTTCAGATTGGGGTGGAGGAAGGGGGTCCATCTTCAGCATCAAGTTAAAGCCATGTAACAATAAACATTTATTTAGAGATACATTTAAATCAGAGACCATGGTTCTCAGTTGGTAAGGCATTTTGGAAACTGTCCAGAATAGGATAAGATTTAATAGTATTTTTAATATTACATTTTAAAACAAGATTCATAATTAAAGGGGTATAGATTACTTGATGTGATTGGTCATTCGGAACAGATTCAAAGTAGAATCCCTGCTCCTCCACATAGAGAGAAAACTGTTGTGGTGGCTTTTAAGGATACCCTCACGTTGTTCTTGAAACCCCTCGGTGAAACCCCAAGAAGAACTGGATATTAATTGGGAGAAGAAAGTATGGCCCACTTTGCTCCCATCTCTGGCCCTACGGCCTAGCTTGGATAGGTGGTAGTAGATGGATACATTGAAGACCATAAGAACACCCACTAAACAAAAACTACTATAGATTAATTTAATCTCCTGACCTCTGCTTTACATCGCGTCAGTAATCATTAACATCCTCTTCAGGCCCTCCCAATAAAAACTACTGGATGGTCATCTCAGACATTTCTTTATGACCTTCCTCGAACCTTCACCCTTTAAAGCCTCACTTTCCATTTCTTTCTGCTGCCACTACTTTGTTGCTACCATAGTCCTGACCCATGCCACTGTCTATACTGTCTTCTTCCCCTTCTTTTATTTGTCAATAACTATGAATGTGTCTATATTTAAAACATTTATAAGCACTTCAAAAGACATTGACTGCACTGATCTAGACAGCAGGTGGCAGTAGCATTTACAGAGCATGAAATATGTGTGGATCCAAATAGTTATCCAAGTAACACCATCATATCCATCTGTTCTTTCAAAGAATTCAGCCATTTATACGTTTACAGATGCTAAAGATCACATAAGCTGCTTCACATCGCACAAAGATGCCACCGTCAACCATTTATGTCAACAATCCACTTTTTACAATAGTTACTGTATAAACACTATACATTTGAAACAAGTCTATTCTCTAGATAATTGGAATAATGATCATTTAACTTTAGAAAAAGCTTGTCAAGAAAACACATCTGACATGACTTTCCATTACCACCATTTGTAATGATCAGTAAATAACAACGGTATATAGACTAAACCCTTCCAAATGACAGACTATATATTTGACTAGAACAAGAGTTCTCACAACCACTGCTCGTAAGAGACTCGTGTACCATTCGTCAACGCCACACGCACCTGTCATGATGACCAGCTGTCAAAAATTTCATGAGAAAAGTCGAAGCACAAAGTTTCTCCTCGTCCGCTCTTGATGCTGAGAACAATAAGCAGCACAAGCTCCGCCCACCCTGCCGACAGAACTTCCTGCACCGGACCACCCCGCCCTCCCCTTTCTCTATTTTTGTCCAAAAGTAAACAGTAGTCCGTTTCATATTGAGTGTGTTGAACCATCTTCTGCGATCCTCACCTGCGCCCCCAGTTTCAAACTATTACGGACCATAGCGTCTGATGACATTGCAGTGGAGTTAAGAACTCAAAAGGCTTTAGGGTTGAATTCATGATCCAGACCTACCTGAGCCTCCTCTTGGCCAAACTCTTGGAGCAGATCCTCTCGATGCCACTCTGCAGATTGAGCAGGGCCGTGATGGCCTGCTTCAAACACTCCTTGTCGTCGTCATCCTCGCTCTTCTCCTCCAGCGTCTGCAGAGACATGTCGGGCAGGTTTCAGTCGTTTCACTATGACTTATGTTTGTTCTTCCAGACCCGAACTAGCTGAAGACAAACACTGGTTCGTTCACCCCACCCCGACAACCTCAGGAGTAATAATCCACAGAACATGATGAAGGAATTTTGTGAACTTTGTGAAGCCAAAGACGATTATAGCTACACAGTATTCCGGACCTAACCTCCAGGACCTATTTCCGTCTTGAATAAAGAGTCCAAAATAACACTACGGCCTGTGTTTGAGGGTTCCGGTACCAGGTGGTACTGCTAGTTACCTTGAGGATATCAAACAGGTGCAGGCAGTGGTACACGGGGATCAGCAGCAATCTGGGCAGCACGTACTGGACAGCCTCCTTGAAGCCTTCACAGATGGACTAAACATGGACAAACAAGATCATCATCGTCATCGCTCTATAATTGTTGAAAGTAGGCACGAAGAAAACAACTACAAGGTTTATAGTCCACATCCATAATCCAGATCTGCAGCTCAGAGAGAGAGAGAGCGGCACATTCCTGAGCGAGCCATGTGACAGAATTACTTTAATTATTCTGCATGTTTTCATCCTTTCATCGTTAACTTTTGTCCAACCTTTCGTGGATTCAAAGGCTTTTAATAAAATGTCGTCGGGAGACCCTGGACAAGTGACCATTTCATCACAGGACACATGTCTGCGGACAAGCAGGGCTAGGGAAGCTAGATTTAGTAAAAGACATAAAGCCACGATTTAGTGCTATTTTGGTCGTACTATATAAACATATTTTGGGCACTTTAATACCGACAAAATAGAACGGCTATTTGTCTCTGTCCACTTTTGTTTCTGCCGCCACCTACTGTTGAGTCAGTGACTGTCGCTCTCTTTTTTTTTGTTGTTTGATCGCAGTCTGCAGCATTTAACCTCTGTGGGTTACATGTGGAGCACAACGTGAAGGGACTGACCTGCAAGTGGAAAGCAGCTCCAGGTTTGGACACCTGACTGAGAAAATGTTGGTGGAATCCAGGGCGCAGGACATCCTGGGTGTACGTTTCATAAGGGTCAAAGGCCAGCTCCTACCCACACAATAAGGTGCAATTAAGAATCACAGTAGAATCATGAATAAGCAAATGCCTCTTAGTAATTTATTCATGTCATTTGCTAGTTCTTACCATGTTATAATACATGTGTGGAAGTAAAAAAGTTTCAATGAATGTAATAATTTAATTAAAATAACATGTTTAAATCCCACTTTACAATGAATTGATGTTATTTTTATTAATAACAAGAAAAAGAAGACGATGACAATGAGTTTAATGGATGGGGTGAATCTGAAGATAGGTGTGACTAGGGAAGATGATCGTAATTGGGGACTATAGATGACTTTCAACCCATGATAGGAGAGGACGAACGATAAGAGTGGTCCGGGGGGTCTATGCTCTCAAACCTCAGCAAGGTCTTCAAAGCAGCTGCCGACCAGTGGGTGAGGACTGTCCTCGTCTGTCATCTCCACAGAGTCCTCAATCAAACCCAGGAGCTTCACCGTCACCTCGTGGATGTCCAGGATCCTGCTGAAGATGCTGTCCACGTCCTGCAAGCGGCAACCTGTTTAGTCGGGCAGGCTCCTAAGGTCGGGGGCACGGTGGCCTCATACTCACATGCTGCGAGAAGAGCATGGTGTTTGAGTTGAAGGGCTCCCTGAAGACCATGATCAGCAGCTCCAGCTGCCTCAGGTACTGCCGGCCGTCTGACATAAAGCTTCGTACCATTTCATAGTAGCTCTGGTCGTCGTTGGTCGAAGGTTCCTCGTCCATCAGTGGGAAACCTCCGAGCTCCTCCTCCTCGTCCTGATGAAACATGTCCATCAACACCTGGACAACAAGTCGAACCGTTAGCCTGGATTTCAGCAGAAGTGGCTCAATCATTTTCACACACACAGGAAGCACTGCATCACAGTCACAGTTAATTTGTGTGTTACACATCCACTTAGATGCAACATATCGACCGTTCGTACAGCAGTACATTTGATCAGGCTGGTACTGCCCTCTAGTGGTTTTCTAAAACATCAACATAATATGCCACCTTGTCTGCACACATGGCCACGGCAATGTCCTGCTGGGAGATCTCAAAATGGCGGATGTTTCGGACGTAGTTCCCCGCCAATTTAAGGATGTCTGCCGAAATGTACTCCAACACCGCCACCATGTACACCGACACCTGGTGGTCCACCTTGTAGCCCAGGACCTCCTGAAAGCAAGGGGTATATCAGGGGTCTGTGTTGATAACATCAGTGATGGATGAATGGCGAACCTTTAACAGCGGATGAATCTTCTCCACTGGCAAAGCCAACGGGTTCCTCCTCTTCCTCTTCTCAATGGCAGCCTGAGCGTCGGCGATGGCCCACTTGTCGATCGGATGAGGGAAGCTTTTCTGGACCCGCTCCTAAGAACAGGAAGCATTTTGCTCACGCGTGTGATACTATAAACATGCTGATGTGTATTTGCGTTACCTCCACATCTTGAACACTGCGCGGCTGAGCCTGGCACAACATACTGAGCAGCAGGAGGATAAGTTCCTCGATGTACTGCAGTGCACCCTGCTGGGACACCAGGTTAGGGTGCACTTGGTTTAGTACCTGCAACACATAACCAGAAATAGTAAGAGTTGATACTTGAAAAATAACCCAAGATTTCATTCCAAAACAACAACAGCTCACAAGTCAGTCAGTAAGTTATTATTGTTTGTAAAGCACCTTTTTTATCAGACCAGGGTCACAAGAGCAAGACTACATTACATTACTCTACGGGGGTTTGTGTCTTCTCGCCTGGACTATTGCAAGAAGGATCTGTCTCGCCTGCAGTTGATTCAGAACTCTGCAGCGAGAATTCTGACCCGCTCTAGTAGAAGAACTCACATTTCTCCGATCCTTAAAACTCTTCACTGGCTTTCCGTTTCTTTCAGGATCAACTTTAAAATTCTGGTTCATACTTTCAGATCTATTCATGGTCAGGCTCGTCCTAACATCACTAATCTGATCCAGCCTTACACCCCAGCTCGGGCTCTGAGGTCTGTGGATCAGAATCTACTGATGGTTCCTCGCACACGGTTCAGGACCAGAGGAGAGAAATCCTTCCAGGCTGTTGCTTCTAAGCTTTGGAACCATCTCTGTGTTTGATGATCTACTGACTCCTTCAAGAAACATCATTAGACGTTTATATTTGTTCAGGCTTTTCCTTGATTTTCTGGAACTCCTGTTGTGTTATCAGTTTTATCTTGATCTTTAAAGTATATACTTTATTGATTGTTTGATTGTTTAAGCGCTTTGTGACCCTGGTCTGGAAAAGCGCTATACAAATAAAAATTACTTACTTACATTAACACGAAGGCTGATGATGATGAACAATGACATCATATTTCATCGACACTACTACTATGCCCACAATTGTTTGGACAGATGAGAATTATTCGTGAGTAGCGTTGAAAGAATAGAAAGTACGCTGATATTTATGACCATGTACTAGCAGGTGAACAATCTGTCGAGTCAACAAGTTGCCTTACTAGCTTTACATGACAATGGGCTCTTCAGTGTTATTACTCAGTAACTCTTGAGTACTGGACTCTTCTGGATAGTAGATGCGTTTACCTGACACAGAAAACAATTACAACGAATATCTTTCTCTCTCTCTCCTAATGACTGTGTATCTCGACGATACTTGAGCGCTTTGGAACGATCTTCCTCTCTCTTTGCACTCAAAATTCTGGTTCTTACTTTCAGATCTATTCATGGTCAGGCTCCTCCTTCCATCAGTGATCTGATCCAGCCTTACAACCCAGCTCGGGCTCTGAGGTCTGTGGATCAGAATCTACTGATGGTTCCTGAACACGGTTCAGGACCAGAGGAGAGAAATCCTTCCAGACTGTTGCTCCTAAGCTTTGGAACGATCTTCCTCTCTCTTTGCACTTGATGATCTACTCCTTTAAGAAACATCTTAAGACATTTTTATTTGTTCAGGCTTTTCCCTGATTTTCTGGAACTCCTGTTGTGTTATCAGTTTTATCTTGACCTTTAAAGTATATACTTTGACCCTGGTCGGGAAAAGTGCTATACAAATAAACATTACTTACTCACTTACATTGTTGTACCAGTGAAATAACACATTTTTAAAAATCACTTTTGTAACACAACAGTTTTCATAAACTTCCTTCTTGAAATGTTTTCACGTCGCTGTAGATTCGCTCATAGGATGAAACCGTGACATCACTATTGTCTTCTATCACGTCCTTCCTTCCTTTCTCGTCAACAGATCTAACACTCCTGCGTCTGTTCACGACCATCACGCCTTATTCGAGTAACGACTGACACGGAGCAGACATGGATGGTCCCGGGTGTTGTTTCTACTCTACCTTCTCCAGGGATGGGACCAGCAGGCCCTTCCACTTAGGCGAGTTCTCCTCGTTGAAGAAGTCGTACTGCGGCTGCGCTGGCTGCATGGCTGGTCTGGAGCCGCAGCGGAACCGGCACAAACGGTCCACCTGGTTACATGGGCGGCCGTCTCAGGGCCCTGCGCCGACTGTCCACCGGGTTTTTACCTGTGCAGGTGTTCTGGGGAGCGGTCACGTGGATGCAGCAGGGGGTTCACATCCATGAGACGGCGGCGGTGTCTTCGACCCGCCTCACTTCCATGAGCGTTAGCATTTAGCATGTAGCTCGTGTCATACTGCTCGTCCAACCGTCCGTCGATTCTAACCTATAGCCCGGCTGGAAGAGGTCCATACGCTAGATCCCAGCGGCCGGGGCCATTTGCACCCAAGCTCGGTTCGGACAGCTGTTCTGGTCCGGGACCAGAGCCCGCCTCGCCGCACTGGATGGTTCCGCGGTTAACGGGCGTGAACGTCGCTTATCTTTGAGGCGGTGCTGGTTGGGTTTTTGTGAGCGCGGGTCTCGAGTGGGTCTAAGGTTCTGTATCGAAGCTGGACTCCTTCAGATGTTTGTTGTGACTCTGCTGGTACCGTAGTTGAGAGGCGCGCATGCGCAGCAAAGGAGCTCCTGACGTTGGTGGGCGGGACTTTACGCTTCAGTCGCGTGGCAGTTACATGTGCTGCCTCCTGTGGTCGAGGGTGTTACTACAAGAAAAATCATATAAATCATTTTTAAGTAAGTAATTTTATTTATATAGCGCTTTTCCAGACCAGGGTCACAAAGCGCTTAAACAATCAAAACAATACTCAATAAAGTATATACTTTAAAGGTCAAGATAAAACTGATAACACAACAGAAGTTCCAGAAAATCAATGAAAAGCCTGAACAAATAAAAATGTCTTAAGATGTTTCTTGAAGGAGTCAATAGACAAGATAGATCAAGCGCAAAGAGAGAGGAAGATCGTTCCAACGCTTAGGAGCAACAGTCTGAAAGGATTTATCTCCTCTGGTCCTGAACCATGTTCAGGAACCATCAGTAGATTCTGATCCACAGACCTCAGAGCACGAGCTGGGGTGTAAGGCTGGATCAGATCACTGATGGAAGGAGGAGTCTGACCATGAATAGATCTGAAGAGCAACTATGTGTTGATTTAAGTAAGTGTCTATTAAATTAATCTTGGACCTCTATTGTACTCATCAGTATTGTTTGTACACATTTTTAAATTAAAATATTTACATTTTTTATTAAGGCTTTTTCTCGATTTTCTGAGACTCCTGTGTTGTTCTCAGTGTTATCTTGACCTTTTAAGTTTATATTTTATTGTGTATTGTTTGGATTGGCAACCAGGGGTGAGCAATTAAAATTCTTCAAGGGCCACATTCAATTCTGTGAATGTTGTTAGGGGCCGTGAAGAAAAAAAAAGGACATGCGTCATTAGGCTGTGACTTTTATAAAGCTAAATAAGCTGCTATTTTATTCTTGTATAGATGATTTTTTTTCAAATCATTTCTTCAATTAACTTAAAAAAAATGTTTTGATGGATTAATATATACAAAAAAAACTACACACACAAAATACATTTGTTAATTCATTAGATCCATTTATACATGATCATAGTTTGACATTACGAGGGCCGCATAAATACAGTGAAAGTAAGTAAGTAAGTAAGTAATTTATATTTATAAAGCGCTTTTCCAGACCAGGGTCACAAAGCACTTAAACAATCCAAACAATACTGACTAAAATATATACTTAAAAGATCAAGATAACACTGAGAACAACACAGAAGTTCCAGGAAATCAAATGGCCGCATATGGCCCCCGGGCCGCACTTTGCCCAGGTTTGGTTTAAGCGCTTTGTGACCCTGGTCTAGAAAAGCGCTCTACAAATATTACTTACTTACTTACTTTCTTACATTCTAAGTGGAAGGGCCGTCTGGTTCCATCCCTAGAGAAGGTACGTAAAATCAAGCCCACTGTAAATGTTATTTTTTCTTGGGATATTTCTTTTTTCATAACCACACCCACTGTGCTATGATTGGTGAAGAATCAATGTTTGTCACCACGCGTCATCAATCCCTGAAGTCTCCACCTCTAACAGACTCGTTGTATAAACAAAGCTTGGCATGATTACAGCTGGCTCCGCTCTCGTAACCTCTTGTTTGACCAGATTCAAGATTAACTTAGTAATAAGGTGAAAACATGGTCATGATGAGAGACTTACTGCACTTTGGAGAGTAAGACATTTGAAACATGTCATGAAAGGTTGGTTTTCACTTTAGTTGCCCTTTAAGTATATTTCCATTTATTCTTTATTACTGCTTCCAAAACCGAAACAACAATTAACATCTGAAACATAAATGATGTTGAAAAAGCTAAATACTTTTTCGTTTATTTCTGGTGTTTTAAAATATTTTAGATTCCTTATTAAATTGTTATTTTGTTAAATGTTGGTACGTCTCATTAAAATGTTATCTAGCAATAATAAATATAAACATGTTAAGATCTATGAGCATGAGATGAAAATGAGGAAATATGATGCAAGTGAAAATATGTTGGTTCCTCACAGAGAAACTACCCCAGAAATGTGCTTCACTAAAATGAGCTTCTAATAATTAGAACAGAGTCAGTCTAGGCATTTGTTTTCTATCGTCCACTGTCACAATGAATATATATTTATTTGGATCGACCATTGATTCAGATATTTAGATTAATAGATGTGATCAAGTTTGATAAGTGGGGTGAAGCCAAACAAATTGATCAGGCAAATCTCCCATTGAAAATGTGATGAAATGGAAGCGATGCGACAGGAACTTCTGAAGGGTCAAAGATTATGTTAATTTAGAAGAGAAGATAGTATCAATCGAAGAATCAAACCAACTCAGAGAAGCGCCAACACCTGCACAAGGACGCCGTTTGAAAGACTACATGATGAAACTTCTTGCATCAGATACAGGCGTCAGGGATTTGAGAGAATTATCCTGACATTCCAGATGAAGAGCACGTTTGGAATAGAAAGCCATAGGAAGATACAATGTCAGAAACATATCAATGAGGGGGTCTACAAGAGGTCAAATCACGGTAAATAAATAACTTTCTTCAGCAATGACATCATCACCAACATTGAGAACTTGTTTGTAGACCCTGGATGAGCCAAACAAATCAGAGCAGACTTCAGGTTTGGTAAAGAAGCTTTATTTGTGGCGATTTATTTACATTCTCTTGTTAAAGGTACATGGATGAGGGGTTTAATACATAAGCAAGAATTCAAACACTTACACAAGTGTTTGGTTCTAAAGGTTCCATATCTTCTTCAGACATTCAAAGTACTATATTATAGCCACACTTTAAACAACTTGATTCGACTTCGGACTGCGACCAGAACCACTAGACACCTTAAGAACCTCGGAAATGTCTATGTACAGCACTGGAGGGTAGAGGGGGTCCCTGTGGACCCACAGGTTTGGGTCAGGAAGTGATTGTCAGCAGTTTACATTGAAGCAAAGGAGTCCAGATACTTACATTCGTGTGTGTGATACATTCACCAAAGGTTGTACAGGGTCTTGGTGATCCACATTAGAGGGGAGGGGTCCTGAAGCTCATACGGAGGATTCTCGTGGATTTTTGGCTTGGGATCCAGCACGGCGCAGGAAGGGGAAGGTGGCCCCGAGGCAGCCTGCTGCCACACTGAGACCCAGACTGACACCGGCACAGCAGACGGACCAGCCAAAACCATGGTCCACATCAGCAGGTAGGCCGTAGATGAAAGGAGGCGTTCTGGAGAGGTCATAGTTCACACTTGCCGCATAGGTACACAGGGAGATCGTGCAGAAGACCCCTGAGGAAAGATTGGAACTATTTATTGACAACAAATTGTATATTGCTAACTCTTATAGTACCTTTTACAGTTGTTACCTTTTTCAAAAGTGTGTTTTCTTCATACAATATACTTTTGAATAGAGTGTAAAGATAAGTTAATAGAAATGGCTCGGCATTTAATTTTAAAACAGTTTTGTTGTTGATATTTTTACAGGATATAATTGTTTGTATAGATGATATTCACATGCTCATTTCAAATATTAATTGATAAAATTGTTAAATATTGTATTGTTTTCGTATCACAAGTTAAGAGGCATATCACATTTTCAATTCTACTATTTTTTGTTAAACCATATAGTAACATTTTAAATCAAAACTTTATTTAAATACTGTAATTTTTAAAGGAGCATTTTTGTAACTCTATAATAAAGAAGCAATAAAACCCTGGCATAGTTGCGGCTTTAGCTACAATACGTTTATATAAAATTTTTAATATTTAATATGTTGTTCTGTGATGTAATGTCCAACAAGTCAACATAAATCTTAAATTGCACTTTCTCACAAGTATCAAGCCCCCTTTGAACTTCACTCATTAGCCTTGTCTCTCCTACAACCTCTAAACCATTTTACACTGGAAGATGTGAACAATTAAAAATGAGCTCACCGGCCATCAGGAACAAGAGTCCGGAGACATGCTGGGTCAGGTTCTCCTCCCAGAAGAACCCAACGGACGAGACTATGCTTCCACACATCAGAACTGCTGCAGCCATTCCCAAGAACCCTGCGGTGATTCTCCGCAGATCTGATCCATGCATATGTATGAGAGACACACATGTACCGTACATTAGTGATGCCATAACGTCACATTGCAATAGTGTGTGTGTGTGTGTGTCTTACGAAGCAGGTGCCACTCGTCCTGTTGGATGGTTCTGGTTAGATTCAGCGGGATGTTCCTCAGTCGGATGGGTTGTGAGAAATGATATTTGACCGCGGTGCAGCGATCAGCAATTCCTATAACCATGATGGCATCTTATTATTTATTATTTACATCATTATCGTCACTGTGTCACTGAAATCTCTTTTTTTAGATCAACACCTTATGTCATCTTTTTTCATACCTTTTTTTTCATCACCACCTTCCTCAACTTTATGACAGATCCACATTATCGCTGCCATTATTGTGCTTGGTTCTGTTTTTCTACTGCTTATTGTGTGCGTTATTTTATTTAATTATTTTGATTCTGTACTGCCACCAGACCAAATCCAATGTCACGTTTACAACACTAAAAGTAAACAAAGGTTTCTGATTATGATTATTATCAGATTTTTTTTCTCTTTTATCTCCACCATCATGACCACCGTAATCATCATGACTGTCACCTTCGCCTTCAGAATCACCCCAATATTGACAACATCACCTCCACATCCCTCCCTCATCAAAGTCATTTTTCCTTGCCATGGTTAAAAACACTGAATAAACATCAATCATCATCCTCCTCCTCATCATCATCATCATCATCACAATCCTCATCCTCATCCTCATCCTCATCATCACCATCATCATCATCCTCATCATCCTCATCCTCATCATCACCATCACCATCATCCTCATCCTCATCATCATCCTCATCCTCATCATCATCCTCATCATCTCCATCATCCTCATCCTCATCCTCATCATCATCCTCATCTTCATCCTCATCCTCATCATCACCATCACCATCATCCTCATCATCATCCTCATCATCACCATCATCCTCATCCTCATCATCATCCTCACCATCATCCTCATCATCATCATCACCATCATCATCATCATCATCACCATCATCATCATCATCATCATCATCATCATCATCATCCTCATCACCATCATCATCATCATCATCATCATCATCATCATCATCATCATCATCATCATCCTCATCATCCTCATCATCATAATCATCCTCCTCCTCATCATCATCATCATCATCATCATCCTCATCATCATCATCCTCATCATCATAATCATCCTCCTCCTCCTCATCATCATCATCCTCATCATCATCATCCTCATCATCATAATCATCCTCCTCCTCCTCATCCTCATCATCATCATCCTCATCCTCATCTTCATCATCATCATCATAATCATCATCATCATCATAATCATCCTCCTCATCATCATCATCATCCTCCTCATCATCCTCATCCTCATCATCCTCCTCATTATCATCATCCTCATCATCATCATCGTCATCATCCTCATCATCATTATCATCCTCATCCTCATCATCATCATCCTCATCATCATCATCATCATCATCATCATCATCATCATCATCATCATCCTCATCCTCATCACCATCACCATCATCCTCATCCTCATTATCATCCTCATCATCATCATCATCACCACCTTTATCTTTATCTTCATCATCATCATCATCATCATCATCACCACCATAAACATCAATCATCATCATCCTCATCATCCTCATCATCCTCATCCTCATCCTCATCCTCATCACCATCACCATCATCCTCATCCTCATCACCATCACCATCATCCTCATCCTCATCCTCGACATCATCATCATCATCATCATCATCACCACCATAAACATCAATCATCATCATCCTCATCATCATCATCATCAATCATCATCACCACCATAAACATCAATCATCATCATCCTCATCATCCTCATCATCCTCATCCTCATCCTCATCCTCATCCTCATCCTCATCCTCATCCTCATCCTCATCCTCATCCTCAACCTCATCCTCATCCTCATCCTCATCCTCATCACCATCATCCTCATCCTCATCCTCCACCTCATCCTCGACATCATCATCATCATGTGTTTATTGACCTCGGTCAATCAGCTTGTCGATATCCGGGTCCAGGCCCTTGAAGTAGCATTTCCTCCACAGGCCGAAGTGTGTGGAGAACAGCGGCCTCCCGCACTCGGTCTCCAGGATGCCCATCCCCAGGATGGCCCGCCAGTTCTCCAGCAGCTCCTCCTCTCTGCTCCCCACATGCACCGGCTTCATCAGCGCCACGTCCCGCGGACGCGCTCCACCGCTGCCCGTATCCACCAGCGGCAGGTGGTAGATGGGCATCTCCCGGTTCTTCTGGTCGTTGGAGTCGGATCCGAACCGGTCGCAGTTCTCCTTGTGCCGGCGGGTGTCCGTCTCGTACCAGTGGTCGGTGGAGATGGCGGTGACCAGCAGCAGCAGAGACAGCACGCTGAGCACCAGACTCACCGCGGACACCGTGACAGTCACCGGCCTGGCGCGCTCCATGGCCGGCGGCGCATGGACCGAGCCGGTCCCGCCGCTCCCCGAGCTGCTGATTCCTTTACTCGCCATCTCCTGCAGCCATCCTACCGCACACTCAGCTGTTCGACGTCCGTCCTCGACGGTGTTGTCATCCCGACTGACCGCGTCAAGCTCGCCACGGTCAGGACACTCCGGCGCCGGAAACTCGGGAGTCAGCCTTTCAAAATAAGAGACTTATCGGACCGGAAACACCGCATAAAAGCCAGGGTGGGGACTCGGGATCGTGGGAATACGCAGTTATTGATTGATGACAGTCGAGATCACGTCCCTCCAACACTCGCAGTGTCCTCTGCGGAAGGTCACGTGCGGGTCAAGGTGACCAGGATCTATTCCCCAGTCTTCCTGTCTGCTCTCCAGCCACAGTCGCTGCTGCAGCTGTCCTTGGCCACTGAGGCCATTGGGGAAATCTCAGGTGACCAAAATTCTGCAGAGAAAAAATATCCGCCGTCCATTAACCTGATTAATAATTCATCCACCTCCACCTTGTCCTGCAGCTCCTCCTCCTGCTGCTGCTGCAACATGACCTCCTCCTCCTCCACCTCCTGCAGCTCCTCCTCCTCCATGCTGTTTGTGTTGCGCGGTCACGTAGCTGTTGCCATGAAAACTGCAGCCTCAGGAAAACTGTATTGAGTCGATCAATAATTGATCCATTATCACACATTTATTTATTCATGGCACCACCTTGATGTCATTATAACCAGTTGTTTCACGGGGAGGATGGAGCTCCGGGTTCACTCAGGACTACACTGGCTTGACTGTTTATGCTACGTTGAACACAAGTTGTTTTTTTGGAGTGTGTTGCTGCCTCACAAATACTGCATGAGGTGCTGCAAGAGTCACAGTTCCAACCTTAAGAACACTGATTTGTTCTCATGCTGAGGAAGAAATATGGTGTCCTTAAGGATACTTCCTATTTCTTGGGTTAAAGACTTGATACTCATGGTAAGACCTGGTAAGGTTAGCCTGGTTAATTGAATAATGTCTTCAATTAAATGACCAGATCAACATAAAATATAGGTTCTGTGCACGCAAACACTCACTCGGAAATGGCACGAGAACAACAATGTCAAATCTGGTGTTTAAGTAAGTAAGTAAGTACTTTTTATTTGTATAGCGCTTTTCCACAGCAGGGTCACAAAGCACTTAAACAATCAAAACAATATTCAATAAAGTATATACTTTATATAAAGGTCAAGATAAAACTGATAACACAACAGGAGTTCCAGAAAATCAAGGAAAAGCCTGAACAAATAAGAACGTCTTAAGATGTTTCTTGAAGGACAGGGACGTCTGTGTTTCTCACTTGAACACGACCATCATAGCCTTATCTTTGTATTCTTTCAGCGAAACCCACAATAGAATAGGAAGTCACAACAGTGCAACAGCTACAAGTAGGTAATTTATATCTATAGAGCGCTTTTCTAGGGGGAAATAAAATCAGTATCAGAAAACTTATTGGCGTTGTAAACACAACACTGGAATTTGTTGTGGAGGCATTACAGGATATAAAAACGAAATAATACAAATGGAGATTAATAAAATACAATAAATAATAGGGAACAGCTGTTGAATGTACTGGGAATGTCATTACAAAATCTTCAGTTGCTTACATTATTGTGAGCAGTATTACAACAATGTGATACAAACATAACAGCTTACTATACCAATCACTAACTTCAGAGTCAGAAACCTGTATTGACAATGTTTTAATGTTTTGTTGTGGCAGAACAGAATAAAATAATGAAATATAATATATTGATATAGATTATCCCCTTGCTATTTTCAAAGGAGCATGTATTGTTGATCGTAAATCTCCTAAAATAAAATAAGGATTCAGCCCCCCAAATACCCCTATAAAGGATAAAGCGGTACAGGAAAATGATTAAATGAATACAAACTGACAAGTTCCCACTGTCTGGCCTAGACGAGCCAGTTGAAATTAAGGAACTAGATTGTATGTGTCTTCATAACAGAAACAATTTCATCACTGGACTCACACCTCTTCGAGTGAGCCACGATTCATGATGATGTTTCTTCTTGTATCCTTTGGGGCTAAATGATGGTACAATACTTAGCCTAAGGAAGTTGCAACAAAATAAGGGGATGGGATTAAACTCTGATCTTCATTTGCTTCATTCAACACCATATGTTCTGTTTTTCCTGTGTCTTAACTCTGTTTCTTTTTTCTCGTGTAATAATTAACTCTATCTTGGCTATAAAGATGTGAGCGAAACAGCTACCACTTCAGATTTAAAACAGGACATTCTAAAAAGAAGGTTCTTAATTCATCTCTCCTCATTGTGAGTAAAACTTGTGACTTTAAATCCAATGTGAGGTCTCTTCTTTGTCTGAGTTTACCACTTTAAGTCATGTTCCTAACCCCTAATATGTGTTGTGAGAGGCGCATACCGGGTGCTTGCCAATGCAGAGCTGTATCAGTTAGACAAAAGTAAACAAAAATTGCAGTCTCATGGCTGCACGAGATGATGATTGTAACTCTGTCTTTTTCCCAAACCCTTTTTACAAGTTAATAGAATAGAGTCAATAATATCCTCAATCTTCTTGAGGTCTCTTGGATTATTGAGGATTCTAGTTTGTACAGTTTGGTTAGTTATTAATCTCAAATAAGGATGTTTTTGGACAACGTTTTCTAGTTCCAATAGGACTCTGACCAGGTGAAGGATGCTTTCGATTTTCTAATGTCGCTTGTTTGTACATTGCAAATAGTCAATAGTAAGTAAGTAAGTAAGTCATTTTTATTTATATAGTGCTTTTCCAGACCAGGGTCACAAAGCGCTTAAACAATCAAAACAATACTCAATAAAGTATATATTTTGAAGGTCAAGATAAAACTGATAACACAGCAGGAGTTCCAGAAAATCAAGGAAAAACCTGAACAGATAAAAATGTTTTAAGATGTTTCTTGTTTGTACATTGTCAATAGTAGCATTGTTGCTTGGTCTTTGTCCTTATTAACTCAATCGAAAAAAGTCATCTTTTTAGTTTTTTTGGTGAAAAACAAACACACTGCTCGTAGTTCTGGTAGTACGCATGGTTAGATGTTTTCAGCTTTCTTCCTAGTCCTGTGTGTTTGTACGTGATTGTGGTTAAACTGTCTTCTGACGCTCTGGCTCTATGTTACCATGACGGCACCCACGCTGCCTTCATCTCTGTCCTCGTTAGGAGCTCGTCAGGTTCCTATAGTGGCTCATTTACAGTAGCCTCACGCCCCCACATCACCCCCCGCTAGCTACTGACAGATAGCTTCTCTAAAGCGTCTTTCAATAATATAGCGGAATAAAATCATGTTGCCACGGAGCGATATAAATATAACCTTTTTCGGCATCAATTCGACGTTTTAAGGCAGTCTGAATAATTCATTAAAAGGGAGGGGCAGGCCTCAATATTTTAATCCTTCTCTTTCTATTTTCTTCTCTATCATCACAGCGGCTTTAGAAAGTTCAGTTTTTCCTTCGGAGACACTGTGATTTATCTTTTCTTGCTAGAGGCTGCTCATTATGAAATATTTCTGCTCGCCTGCAGTGCAGAGTCATGAAATGTGGGGACCTGGCAAAAGGACTCTTGGTTTTAAGGCTAGTATTGTTACGTAGGTGGCGTGATATGGTGCGAGTAGAAAATGCAGCGTTGATTTCATACACTGTGACACTGAATATTAAGTGACACAGCAACAGGGTGAAAAGGCCAGCAGGTTCACAGCAGGCATCAACTATTTTTTCACAAAATTTGAAGACTTTTTCTTAATATAAAGAAAGAAAATGAACCTTGAGTAAACACTGGCAAACCAAGGCCTGGAATAATATCCATTGAGGTAGACACACTTTGCTGAGAAGATAGTAAAACAGTTAAACTAGAAGCTTGACATTGAAATGCTTTAAAGGTCAACTCATGTATTGATTTAAGTGTGTCTTAAATTAATCTGGGATCTCTATGGTACTGACCAGTATATGTCTCTTTTTATCTTGTTCGTTCAGATTTCAGACAAAGTAGAACTTTATCAAGTAATAACTTCAAAACATGGTCATGATGATGAGGGACTTACTGCATCTTGGAGAGACTTCAACATTTGAAACATATGATTCAGGAGAGTTGGTGTCAGTTTAGGAACCTGACTTAACACTATAGAAATAATGAGAAATAAGATCTTGGTTCAAAGACACATATTTTAATTGTATACAATTGAGAAAGATCAGCAGAATTCCCAGTTCTCTGAATTGTCTGAGTCTTTTCTAAAGCACTGAAGAGCCTGCTGTTGTATCTATATTTTATTTTTTATTTTAAAAGGACAATGTGCAGTTACATTAAAAAGATGGTTGCACCAAAATTTAGCACAATGCTACTTTCCATCTGTAGCCCTCAACAAATCCTAGTTTCACAAGTCAATAAATTATCTTACTAGCTAAAAACGAAACCAAACTAAAACACGAGCTTCATACTACTTCATCTTATCTTAAAACTTAAACTCTCTCACACATGCAACAGACAACAATGACTGCAGTGGACACGGTGGAGGAGGCAAACGGTCTAAACAACTTTTTCAACAGGTTTCAGCAGGTCACCTCACCCTCACTGCTGCCTGCTTCAGGACCTGCCCCACCATCTTGTGCCCCCCTCAGCTCCACACGACCCCTTCCCAGCTTCACCTCACTCCAGGTACACGATGTACTTAGGAGGATTCGTCCAGGGAAGGCTGCTGGTCCTGACAAGGTGTCTGCTCGACTGCTAAAAACCTGCACTGCTGAACTAGCTGAGCCCCTCCAGCATATCTTCAACCTCAGTCTACGGCTGGGGAAAGTACCAACTGTGTGGAAGACTTCCTGTATCGTTCCAGTCCCGAAAAAGATCCAACCGAGCGAACTGAACAATTACAGACCGGTGGCACTGACTTCGCAGCTGATGAAGTCACTGGAGCGGTTGGTCCTCAAACATCTCAGGCCACAAGTCCAGCACGCGCAAGACCCCCTGCAGTTTGCCTACCGGCCAGCAGTTGGTGTAAAAGATGCCATCCTTCATCTGAGAAAAATCTCTAAACTTAGGAAAATGTTGTCGGAACATGATCTGGAGCTTGTAATCCATGCGTTTGTTTCTTCTCGTCTGGACTATTGCAACAGTTTGTTTTCATGTCTTAACAAGAAGGATCTGTCTCGCCTGCAGTTGATTCAGAACTCTGCAGCGAGAATTCTGACCCGCTCTAGTAGAAGAACTCACATCTCTCCGGTCCTTAAAACTCTTCACTGGCTTCCAATTTCTTTCAGGATCAACTTTAAAATTCTGGTTCTTACTTTCAGAGCTATTCATGGTCAGGCTCCTCCTTACATCACTGATCTGATCCAGCCTTACACCCCAGCTCGGGCTCTGAGGTCTGTGGATCAAAATCTACTTATGGTTCCACGCACACGGCTCAGGACCAGAGGAGAGAAATCTTTTCAGGCTGTTGCTCCTAAGCTTTGGAACGATCTTCCTCTCTCTTTGCGCTTGATGGATCTACTGACTCCTTTAAGAAACATCTTAAGACGTTTCTATTTGTTCAGGCTTTTCCATGAATTTCTCGAACTCCTGTTGTGTTCTCAGTATTATCTTGATCTTTAAAGTATGTACTTTTTTGAGTATTGTTTTGATTGTTTAAGCGCTTTGTGACCCTGGTCTTGAAAAGCGCTATATAATTAAATATTACTTACTTACTTACTTACTTCATCTCCTGCATCGGACCTCCTCTCACCTTGGATAAAGGAAGCGGTTCAGTGAGGATCCTGTTCCTGGACTTTTCTAGTGCCTTCATCACCATCCAGCCCACTCTGCTGCAGGACAAATTGACACAGATGAATGTGGACCCTGGTCTGGTCTCCTGGATTTAGGATTATCTTACTGATCGACCACTGTATGTCAGGCTGAAGGACATCACTTCTGACACTGTGGTGTGCAATACAGGAGCACCTCAGGGGACAGTACTGGCCCCTCTCCTCTTCACCATCTACACTTCAGACTTCTGCTACAACTCAGAGCTGAGTCTCATCCAGAAGTATGCTGACGACACTGCCATTGTTGGATGCATCAGGGACAACAGCGAGGATAAGTATAGGAGTCTGATACGTGACTTTGTGGATTGGAGTGAGAGGAACCACTTGCAGCTGAACACCTCAAAGACCAAGAAGCAGATCTTGGACTGTGGAAAGTTAAAGGTAAACCCACCTCCGGTGTCCATCAGAGGAGACGAGGTGGAGAGAGTCGAGAACTATAAGCACCTCAGTGTGTGGCTGGACAGTAAACTGGTCCTGCAACACAGACCATGTATATGAGTAAGTTCAGAGTAGACTGTACTCTGCATGTTCTACCAGTCTGTGGTGGCCAGTGTTTGATGCTGTGGTGTGTTGGGGTGGGAATGTGTCCAAGAGGATTGTCAACAGGTTGGACAGGTTGATCAGAAGGGCTGGCTCTGTGGTTGAAGCTGGACTCACTGGTGACAAGAGAGGAGATCATTGAACAAACTACTGTCCATCATGGATGATGACATCATCCTCTGAACACTGTCATCAGTGAGCAGAGAAGCAGATTGAGCACGAATGCTCCTCCCATGATGCAACACTAATAGACTCAAGGACTCATTCATTCCTCTGGCTATTAGATTGCTGTCACAACATGATCTGGAGCTTGTAATCCATGCGTTTGTTTCTTCTCGTCTGGACTATTGTAACAGTTTGTTTTCATGTCTTAACAAGAAGGAGCTGTCTCGCCTGCAGTTGATTCAGAACTCTGCAGCGAGAATTCTGACCCGCTCTAGTAGAAGAACTCACATTTCTCCGGTCCTTAAAACTCTTCACTGGCTTCCAGTTTCTTTCAGGATCAACTTTAAAATTCTGGTTCTTACTTTCAGAGCTATTCATGGTCAGGCTCCTCCTTCCATCACTGATCTGATCCAGCCTTACACCCCAGCTCAGTCTCTGAGGTCTGTGGATCAGAATCTACTGATGGTTCCACGCACACGGCTCAGGACCAGAGGAGAGAAATCTTTTCAGGCTGTTGCTCCTAAGCTTTGGAACAATCTTCCTCTCTCTTTGCGCTTGATGGAGTCTACTGACTCCTTTAAGAAACATCTTAAGACGTTTCTATTTGTGCAGGCTTTTCCTTGAATTTCTCGAACTCCTGTGTTGTTCTCTGTGTTGTCTTGATCTTTGAAGTATGTACTGTTTTGAGTATTGTTTTGATTGTTAAAGCGCTTTGTGACCCTGGTCTCGAAAAGCGCTATATAAATATATATTACTTACTTACTTACTTACAATTGTGAGTTTGGAGACAGGAGTGGAGTGAAAGTAACATGATGTTCTGTTCTATGTTAGTCATTATATCCTTTGTCTTTGCTATTTTTCTTTGACCTATGTTCTTTATCTTTAGACTTAGACTTAGATTGTATTGTATTTTAGACAACTTGTTCTTTTGCTTTATTTCTCCTTGTTTTTGTTCTTATTTTATTTTAATTTTAATTAATTTTAAGTTGCTCTTTAAATACTGTGTGATGAAATAATGAAGCCGCAATACTCTGTAACCGGCTTTTATTGTTGTAACAGAGGCTTTTATTGTGAAGAAACGCTGACCGGCGCAGTTGTGGATGAAGTCTTCCCTGCGAGTGTATGGCTGTCAACAATCCTGAAGCGACATCATCCGAGCAGTGCAACTAGACTTGTGAAAAACACGCTGTCTGTTTAAAAAAGGTACTAAATAAAACACAGACAGGGCTTGAGACACACGCTAATTTGAGCTAGCTCAGCTAATAGGACCAGAATGCTAGCAGGTAGCCAGGTGCTAACAGTGCTAATGTGTCGCGTTGTTATTGGATGTAACCGTGTTTACTTGTTCTTGTGTGTGTTGGTTCGATTTTTAAACCGAGTTGTAAGATTAAAAAAAAAACTCATCTCGCGATTCTGAACATTGTGTTCTGTGTTTGTTATTGTGACCCACATTCGATCGATTCCTGTAACACGTAGGTTTGTAATGTTGACATTGTATAATATGTGCAGGTACCACAAAATTAAACATATTATCAGCTTAAACACCTTGTCAAGGAGATGTTTTTTTTACTGCCCCCCCCATCCCTTCCCCCCCCCCTCACACAGGAGGACCACTGTCATGGCGCTCATCTCTCTGGAAGACCTGGAATCGTTGGATGACGAGCAGCTGGACGATGATATCACAGACGATTCCGAGCCCATGGATGCCGAGCACACCGACAGACTCCTGGCTCACTGGCAGGCGGTCGGCAGCACACATCAGGTGTCTGTGCCTCAAGGTGAGGGCGATGGGTTAATGAGGTTCTTACTTACTGGTCCGGGACCAAATATGAAATGTTAACTGAAGACTTCAACAGGTTCATTCACAAGTCACTGAAAAGTCATTTATACCAGCCAGTTGGAGAGCGACGATCATTGTCAAGGAACAGTGAACTTACGTTATGGAATAATAACTTGACTTGGGTGTCTTTTGTTTTCAGAAATGACGGGACCCATCCATGAAATGACCCGAAACAACCAACAAAGGGAAACCATCCCATCTGTTCCGGTCACCTGCCATGAAAAGGTGTGTTGACGATGATGCAGATTGACAGAACTTTGTTTACGTATCCAATTGTGTGGCGCAGATGGGAGAGGTGTTGTACCAGGAGCGTATATATCCACCAGGAAAGTGGGCCTGTGTCACAGACCAGGAGAAACTCTATGAACAGAGCATCTCCATGAGCTTCATGAAACTGATGCGCTTCATCTGCAAGGAAAACTCTGCTGGTAATACCACTTCCTCAAAGGTTCTACGGCCGGAGATCTTAACTTCTTCTTTGCAGGACGCCACCTTGGCATGACGGTGCCAGTCATCAGTCAGATTCACATGCTGGAGGATGGCAAGACATTTGACAAGAAGGTCCTGACGGCACTTTACCTGCCCTCTGAGTTCCAGGACAATCCACCTCAACCCCTTCACCCGGACATCACCATCGTTCAAAGAGAGCAAATCAGAGTCATTGCCAGGTGAGTCTGGTTAACAGCCATCAATTCCATCAGTATCCAAGCCGCTTCTGTGGTTATGTATCATCTAATAAAAGGCCAGCTGATATGTTTCTTCTTTGTTGCTTTAAGGACGTTCCATGGGACAACAACTGAGGAAACAATCACAGAGCAGATCCGGCAGTTTTGGGAAATCTTAGGGGAGTGCAGTGACGTCCAGCCAAACAATTACATAGTCGCAGTTTATGAAAACCCGGGTGTTCCACGTCGCCGGAATGAGATCTGGTTTGTCAGACAGAACCAGTAGAAGGCATGCATCTCCACGTCCATCCTTGTCTTGATTCCTTTTTTGTTGGCTTGGTTATGGCACTAAAATTCCATCCTAACTGTTACCCAGGATCATTTATAATCATAAATCTATGAATCAAAAATGGTAACCGTCTTCCCATGAGGTCTTTTGGTCATGTGATTTGTGGTGAAAATTGTTTTACCGTTTTCTGTCAAACTTTGAATGGTTTCTGATGAGGTTTGTGGTCAGAAATAAAGGCTTTGAATGAGTGAGGAGGAAACTTAAATCTTCGGTTTGTCTGTGGGAAAATTAATCTAATCTTTTATGTGTTTGTATAAAAATGATGGCGGCTAGAATAATAAAGTATTTCTGCTTTAGCACTAGTGTGTTGTATGGTGAAAACATCCCACGATTCAGACATGTTTCTTATATGTAGCTAATCTCAAGGGCTATTCTGCTTCTTTAGTTACAAATTCAATATTTGCGCTTACAATATGCAGCAAAATCCTGGTTCTAAATTCAGTACCAGATCTCTTCAAGAGTGGACTAGACATTGCAAAGACCTTATGAACATGTCGACACCATTTACACAGGTGTCCTAATATTCATCTCTTCTTGTTTGGTACTTAAACGACCAAATCTATTTATTTTCCCCTGTCGACGCCCACTTTTTGGCCACAGAAGTGAGAGATACATTTCCATGGCAACAAGACTTCAAAAACTTCGACATATCAAACAGAATACCTTTAATGACAAGAGAAAAAGAGCTCTTCTGTGAAGACTGGGGGTCCTCACAGCACAACCTAAACTAAAAGACGTTTGAATAAAAAAGGTAATGGTAATAGAACGATTATCCACAAGTTGATCATTTGTCGATGACTTCAGATCAGGTCGGCAACTGCAAAAGAGGCAAAGACAAGAAGGAAATGTTATGTTTGGACATTTAAAAAAAATAAAAACAAGTGTAATAGATTTTTCACAAGCTCATTAAAAAAAAAACAACAACTAAACATTGAAACTCCACTATTGTCATGAACACAAAAGAGCTTAACAATCAAAGCAGGCGTGGTTAGTTACCATTCATGGGCATCTCATCGATCTGGGTGGAGTAGTACTGCTCAATGTCTCGCAGGATCCTGATGTCGTCATTTTTTACAAAGTTGATGGCCACACCCTTGCGCCCGTAACGACCAGATCGGCCAATCCTGAGAAACAGATGATATAATCACACACTTGCAACCCGACAACGTCGCCTTTATCTTCACTGCCTGTATAATGTCAGTAACACACTCTGAACCATGAACTGTAAACAACGTTGCACACACAAAACTAAAAACAGTATGATAAACTTTTATCTTTTGACCACTAGATGGAGCCAGTGCCTAGGCAACAATGAGTGCACATGTATACCTGTGGATGTACAACTCTCTGTTGTTGGGCAAGTCGTAGTTGATGATGAGGGAAACCTGGGGAACATCCAAGCCACGAGCCCAAACGTCAGTTGAGATCAACACCCGGCTGAAATATAGACGAAAGAGTGTAAAGGACCATCATTCTGTGCAAGTGCGTGGAATGCTTTACCTCGCTCCAGATCGAAACTCCTTCATGATGGACTCCCTCTCTTTCTGAGGCATATCCCCGTGCATCGACGACACAGTGAAGTTCGCCTCCCTCATTTTCTCCGTCAGCCAGTCGACCTACAAATAGAACACAGTGTTCTCCAAGTTCTGCAAATATATTGATTGATTGATTGATACCCACCTTCCTCTTAGTGTTACAGAAGATGACGGCTTGCGTAATCGTCAGAGTATCATAGAGGTCGCACAGTGTATCGAATTTCCACTCTTCTCTCTCCACGGCGACAAAGAACTGTTTGATACCCTCGAGCGTCAACTCATCACTGGCAAACAAAAACGGGTCAGTTTCCCACAAAACACAATACACATAGGTAGATAGCCACTGACTCACCGTTTGACCAAGATCCTGATGGGGTCAGTCATGAACTTGTTGGTCATCTCCAAGATCTCATGGGGAAGTGTGGCACTGATCAGACACACCTGGGTGGCAGGTGGAAGATACCGGTAGACGTCATAGATCTGCTCCTTAAAGCCTAAAGAGGTCACAGAGGTTAGCATTTCCACTGACGAGGATCACGTCTCAAGATCGTTTGATCAGATCACATTTATTTATGTTGACAAAATTAACACAGTTATCATCATTGTTGCAGTATTTTTGCAACATGCTCAAAATTACCTAAGAGTGATATAATCTGATATAGTTTAATTTAGGAAAACAAAAATATGCAGGTTTTAAGAAAACAAATTCTGTAATAAAGTCAAATGAAAGTATACTTATTGTCTACCCTGCTTCAAGTTAGATTAGACAAATAAATATAAATCAAATAAACTTACTAAAATGTAATCATATTAGAACTATGTTAACCAATCACATTAAGAAAACTATTCTATTAAGCCTGCTTCATAAAAAAGGTAACTGCAGTGATATTTTGTGAGGTTGAAAATAGTTAATAAACACAAGATAATAGATAGATAATACAAGAAGCTGAATGTACATGTCTGTTTGAGAGGGGGTTGTTGATGGATGGAGGAGTGGGACATGTCTGGAGGATGGTTTTAAACATAATTTAATCTTCTGTTGTGGTTTTCAGACTTCATCATCTCACCCTGATGGGTTTAAAGTTGGTAAATAAAGTGCTTAATTGCTTGTTATGACTTAAACTAACCTTGTGTCGTGTAATGTTCATCAATGATCGCTGCAAAGTCATTTTAATTTTGCAGAGCAAATAGTCAACTGAGACCAAACTTCATAATCCTAGTTTATTAGTACCAAAAACAAAATCCCTCTATATTCATTTGACAAAGACAACATAAAATTGCACTATATTGTTGTTGGCAAAGCGAGGTAATTTTGCAGAGCAAATAGTCAACTGAGACCAAACTTCATAATCCTAGTTTATTATTGTTTTTGGTTTATTAGTACCAAAAACAAAATCCCTCTATATTCATTTGACAAAGACAACATAAAATTGCACTATATTGTTGTTGGCAAAGCGAGGTAATCAAACACGACATGACGTTTATTTAAACAGTTTGCAATTTGACTGACGCACCTTTGTTGAGCATCTCATCTGCTTCATCTAGTACCAACATCTTGATGGCTCTGGTCCTCAGACTTCTACGACGGATCATATCTAAACAAATCGGTACAAGAATAAAAAAGTATTCATTAGCCAACAGATCGATCCACATCAGGGAACAGCATTGAAAAGTAGGTTTATGTCCAGGTCTTACCAAAAACTCGGCCAGGTGTTCCAGACACAACATGCTGACCATAGTCCAGCTTCCTGATGTCTTCCCCGACGTTGGTTCCTCCGATGCAAGCATGACATTGAACATTCATGTAGTCTCCCAGGGCCAGTAGCACCTGAACCAAGAAGCAAATCATAAACATCTAAACCTGCTGATTGAATATAATTATCTCATAAATGCACAGCAACTATACCTTCTGTATCTGTCCTGCAAGCTCTCTGGTGGGGGCAAGGATCAAGGCCTGGGTCTCTCTAACCTGCAGACAAGAGGATCCAGTTAGACTTAAGTAGACAGAAGGGTCAGAGTATCTCTTTGACGATGCCACAGACCTGGATATCCAGACACTGGAGCACAGACACGCAAAAAGTAGCCGTCTTTCCTGTACCAGACTGAGACCTAGAAACAAAGAGTGAAGGAGTCAAACCTAAAACCACCACCGGGTGTTGATACCATGTGGAGATTATTATTATTATAATAAGACTTACTGAGCAATGACGTCTCTGCCTTTGATGATCTGTTTGATGGCTCTTTGCTGGATAGCGGAGGGTTTCTCGAAGCCTGGAAGGAAAAGAAGAATGGAATGCCGGCATGAAAAATAGAGACCCCACCAAACAAGAAAACAAAATTTACCGAAGATGATTAATGTATAAGCAGGATGTTGTTGGTAGTAGAAGCACGTTTATTTTGATTCGTTGATATACACACACACATTTTCAATTGTAGTACTAAAGCATGAACTACTAAGTACAGTATAGGACGTATGCAAGAATATAAATACAGACTACATTTTTTAAGACCAAGGGCTCCTCGTGCATTCATCTGACTCTAGTTTACCAATGAACTGTACAACAGTATTACGAATCCGTTTTAGTGGAAGGTGAATTAATCTAAAACTCGATAATACCCCTTCGAACTTAGAATTAGTTGAAAAAAAAAATCAGATTGGTGCAACCTCCTCATAAAAGCGCAAGAGCATATTGCTTAGTAAAGTGCGTGATTATTTATTAGCAACATGCTAATGCTAACCGGTTAGGGCTACTTCGTTGAAAATCTTTCAAATATCAACCACATGACTGGGTTATCACTCGTGTGTAACGGATTACACTATAACACACACTCAGGCGCAAATTGTTGCGGTAATAAGAATATATATTTCTTCCCGCCGAACGTTTTAGGCATCAGAGTCACCGGGGCCTACCGTAGGCGTAGATGCCGCGAAGCAGGTCTTCTCTCAGGCCCATTGTGTCGAAAGTTGGGGTAACATCGACCTCCTCGCTGGTCTCGAACTCCACTTTGGTCATGTCTTCGTCCTTCAACAGCCTCTTTCGGCTCTGGGTCACGGCGCTCGCCATCGTCTTATTGCTCTCGTTCGAAACTCTGCTGCTAACCAGATGCTAAACACAGCGACGTCCGCGTGAGGCTAGACCGAATGACGTCACTGGCTGCGACGTCGCGTGAAGACTACGACACTTTGTGTATTTTCCTTAAAAAAAGAAAATACATTTTCTAAGATGTTTTTTTTTTACTTCTAATAATAATTACAGTCCTCAAAATGTATTCTAAGAAAAACAAGTGGTGAAAAAATATTTTTTTTCATCATTTGCGAATATTTTTAATAATTAATGGGGTCGGCACTAATGGGTAACTATGTATCATGCTTTTTAAAACATATTTGATCTATTCAGTTGCTTAATGTGGACTGCAGTTTACTTCGAGTACATGAAAGCTAAAACCATCTATAACTAGTGTGAATTGAGTTATTTTGGTTGTGCATGGTCGCCTGCAGTCAATTCAGAACTCTGACCCGCTCAAGTAGAAGAACTCACATTCCGATCCTTAAAACTCTTCACTGGCTTCCAATTTCTTTCAGGATCAACTTCAAAATTCTGGTTCTTACTCTCAGATCTATTCATGGTCAGACCTTCCATCAGTGATCTGATCAGATTCTACTGATGGTTCCTGAACACGGTTCAGGACCAGAGGAGAGAAATCCTTCCAGGCTGTTGCTCCTAAGCTTTGGAACGATCTTCTCTCTCTTTGCACTTGATGATCTACTGACTCCTTCAATAAACATCTTAAGACGTTTTTATTTGTTCAGGCTTTTCCTTGATTTTCTGGAACTCCTGTTGTGTTATCAGTTTTATCTCGATCTTTAAAGTATATACTTTATTGAATATTGTTTTGATTGTTTAAGCGCTTTGTGACCCTGGTCTAGAAAAGCGCTATACAAATAAAAAATTACTTACTTACAATAATAGGAACCATGAGAATTACTCCTCAGTTATATGCAACGTTGCAAACTTTATGTTTAGAAACTACATCACATAGATAAACATCCCATGACTAAATTAAGAATATTTTTGTTGGTTCTGATTCTTATTGTAAGGCAAGCATTTCCATAACTGCCACCAAGGCACAGATTGAGAAACAAGAAACTACTAATTGAAGAAATAACTTATATTTGCTTCTTAAATCATTTGTTGTTTTTTTTAACTGAAAACAAAAAAAAATATGAATTCACATACACTCACGCACATCAGTATACATTTGATAACCAAAGTAAAGCATGTTAAAATGTCAGAAGATCATCATTCATGGTCTTCATGATATACAGGAAATCCTTCTGATTGATTGCAGCAACATGACTCTGCTCTGCTCCAGAAGATGGTATCTTCAGTTGTCTTCTTTCGACTGGTGAAGGTCCAGACTGACAACCTGGAGTTCGGTTAAGTTGCTGCTTCCGCCGCTGGTCTGCTGGCTGATGACCATCTGAACCAGAAAAACAAACAAATCAGCTGCTGTAACAGGATTCAAGCGACATGAAATTTTCAGTGCACAGGAGCATGGATATTGATTGTATAAAACTAACTAAACGCAATCAAATGCACTAAATCCGGCGCAGCCATCTTTTTTAATGTAACTGCACATTGTTCTTTGAAATAAATAAACTGAATCTGAAACTATAATTACATCATTGGAAAAATGAACTAACTTCTCAAATTAAAAAAAATAAATCTACAGCCATTTAAAAATAAGTAGTAATGACAGCACTTTAATCTGATAGTACCAAGTACCTCAAATGGACAACAATAGTGATGTATCAACAGGGATGTTATATGGTAGAGTGTAGTATTAGTAAAAGAGTATTTCAACAGCAGGATAAAGTAGTACTGTATGCAGTATAAATACCGGGTGCAGCTGGACAGCAGAAACAGGAATTTGGGTCGCCACCGGAGGAAGTGATGTCAGAAATACTTGCTGGATTGATGCTGTCAAAGAAAACCGTTAGTAAACTCACACTCCGATATAATAGGTAGATAGTAAGAGTGCGTGGCCTCACCCGGGTCATGTGATTGGCCAGTTGAAGGGAACGTGTTCAGAACTGTAAGGCCTCCGTCACCTAAAGTAGACGTCGGTGTCGTGTACACGACTGTGTGGCCACCGGGGTAAGTCACGTGACTTGAGGATGAGACGACGCTGGCTGAAGAGACAGGGTGAGCGTTCAGAACCTCTTAAGGTGAGAAGAAGGTAACGGTTTTGTGGTCTTACTTAAGGGGGAAGATGTGGCGCTAGGATTGTCGGAGCTGGTCTGACTGCTCGCCTGCACTTGGAGGGTCTGCAGGGGTTGTGTGACCGTCCCACCTGTTGACAAAGATGAAACATGAGTGACTGTGGACTAGATTTCTTAAGTGCCGTATCATCACAGCAATGGGCGAGAAGAAAGCATCAACGCTACCTTCACCCTGGACTGACCTGTGAGGGACATGGTGGCTGGGAGGCGAAATAGTGTGGTAGGCTGTGTGCTAGAAGAGTTCTGGACACAAGAGCCCTGAAGATGGCTGAGTGGGATTGTGTGGGTACCAGGAGGCAGCTGGGCACCTGTAGGCAGCACACTTGAGTTTACACTGAACCCTCTTCATCGAGATGCCATGCCTTTTTTTTTTCTAGCTCACCTGACATCAACGTGAAACCTCCGGGAAACATGACACCAGCTGACGTTTTTAGCATGGCACCATTAGTGGAGGTCACAGTTGCAGTGGGGGCACTGTTTTGATGTTGTGATGTCAGTGATGAAGATATGGAGGTGGAAGAGGAGAGCACCGTGGACTGTGTGCTTATTGGAAGGCCGGACAAAATGTAGGCCGTTTTATTCGAATCCTGTCAGAAAGAGAAAAAGTTGTCTCCTGAGATCCCCCTTTTTAACCATCAACGTGCCTACCTTAGACACCTCCAGACCCCCATCGGTTTCTGAAACCTGATACGTCAGGTCGGTCTCCTCAAAGCCGGTGGCGCTCATCCTCTGATCGGAGGACGGGTCGGAGCGTGGCGGCGAGTCTGGAGAGTTGAGGCAGGTCTGGATCAGAGCCTTCCCGTTCTCGGAGGTGATCATGGGCTGAAGTTTTCTCGTGGCGAAAGTGTACACGTGTCCCGTCTCGCTGGCGACTAGAAGTAACACCTGAGTACCCGTGAGGGTCGACAGCTCGTACGCCTGCAGGAGGAGAATTCAATGACAGGTTTCAAGCTCATGTTGTTATAGTAACCGTTAATACATCTTTATCCAACAGGTAAACCAGCTAAACTTCCGGCTCACCTTCTTCATTATCCCAGTCTTCCTCTTGCTAAAAGTTGTGTATCGTCTCAGTTTGTTGTCTATGAACTCCATTTTAATCTTCACCCGTCCTCTGGTCTTCTTCCCGGGTTTAGCTCCGGGTACTCCGCTGCTCAGACCCCCGTAACCCTCGGCGAGGGTCACGGGGTTCGGCGCGGACGGAAAACTGACCTCGCCGTCGCTTCTCTCCCTCTTCACGCCTCGCCTGTCCCCGCCGAACCTCGCCGTGTCATCGTCAGAATCCGACTCCGGGTCGGAGCAGCTGTCAATCACCTCGGATCCGTACTCCCTCTCCTCGAACCGGGTCCCATCCCTGTCCGCGGCGGGTCCACTTGTGGTCAACGACACGCTGTTTAACACAGTCCCGTTGCCCGTCCGCCCGTCTCCGGCTCGGGTCCCCATCCTTGTGGTCTCGTGAAGTGGACGAAAAGATCCTAAAACCAGTTCCAGTCCAGACTCTCTTGGACCGCAAGATGCTAAGAGCTAACCGGCTAACGGCTAACACGTAGGAACAAGTAGAGTCCGCGGTAAAGTCGAGAAGCCATGAAACTCGGGCACTCGAGATATGTGACTGTGTTTTACACAAATGGCGAAAGATTTTCTTCGATTTTCTTTGGTCGTAATTTCCTAAAAGTTGTGTTTTCCTCCTGAGGGAAACGAGAGCTGGCAAAAAACAACCCTCCGCGGTCTTAAAAGACCAGCCGTGTTGGTCTTTATGCATCCGCTAGAAAACATAGTTCGATTACTGAAGGAGAATAACTGCGTTCAAGACTCTCCATCTAGTCGGATCTTTGAAAGAAATGCGCTTTGGTGAAGGTGTTAAAAAAACGACCTTTTCAACAGAGAAAAGCAACAAGAGGAAGGATCTAAATAATATGTGTCACAGGTAACAGTGAACCCCTATTATTTAAAGGGGATCGCTAAACCCACTTTTTTTGGGGTGGATATGAGAAGATAAATTTGTCGGATCAAAAGTTAAAAAGACAAACGATTTTTTTTGTTTTAGCATTGAATAGTCAGTTCAGACCCTTGACCTCAAGGTCGTAGAGGCAGCCAGCAGAAATGACCCATCTTCTTCCGTCCTTGGCCCCCCTAATGAGTTTTGCTGTGTCCAGGCCAGTCCTTTTCACTTTGATATTGTCCAGCCAAGTCTTCTTTGGCCTTCACCGTTTCATCCCTCCGGCTACAGTACCTTGCAGAACGGTCTTGGTAAGCGAGTTGTTTCGACATATGTGCCCGACCACTTCAGCTTCCTACGCTTGTTTGCTGTTAACAGTTGTTTGCAGTAAACTGCTTCTGACTCATCGCTCCTCTGTTGCAAGTAGGAGATGCCAAGGACCTTTCGTAGGTATTTCATCTCGAAGGCTTCTGTGCTGCGTTTTGTTTTGGCCGTTGTGGTCCAGCTTTCACAGCGATAGAGGAAGGTGGAGACAACCTATGACTTTTAGAGGTTGATCTTGGCTGGCAGGCGGATTTTCTTGCTCTCAGGATGGGACTGAATAGTAAAAGGATAAAAATATCAGACTCATGTACTCCAGAAGGATTCTGTGCAACCTGATTTGAAGACACTGTTTCGCTTTATCTACTAAGTGAGATCTTTGCAGATTGGTGAAATAAATGTTGGGCTGGAATGGGAAGTGTTGCTTGGTACAGTGCCATAATGGTATAATGGGGTTAACGTTTTGGGGATTTTGATTTCGACAATCTTAATCCAAAATATAGACACGAAAAACTACTTCCGGTCTTTATCTGTGCAACTACGTCTGGGTTCTCACGCATATATTATGGGACATGCTGTTTCTCATCAATGTCCATCGACTGAATTATGAATTTCATTCTTTCTCTTTAAAATACTAATAATATAAAATTAATGTACTAATAAGTTACAACATGCACTCGCACACGATTAAAGAGAAACTATTGTTCAAACGCAAACCCCTTCTGACTCACGTGTTTCAAATGTTACAATATTACAGTTAGTCCCTCATCATGATCATGTTTTGAAGTTTTTACTCTACAAAGTTCTCCCCGGTCTGAATTCTGAGCGAACAAGAGGTTACGAGAGCAGAGTCCATTATGAAGTAATAATCGCTTCACTCCTCCTCCAGCCAGCTGTAATCACACCCACTTTGTTTATACAACACATCCCTTGGAGGTGGAGATTTACGGGATTGATGACGTGCAGTGACAAACTTTGATATTTGACCAATCACGGCAGAGTGGGCGTGGTTATGGTAAAGATTTCATCGTAGTGTTTTCAGTGGGCAAGGGTTAAATTTCTCTGATGTAAATATTTTAATTAAAAGAGAGTTTTGTACGAACAGACGCATATTGATGTACACTAGAGGTCCAATATTCATCTAAGACACACCACACATTACATGGGGTGTGGTCTCTCACCCACTGAATGTTATAAATGTTTGTGCTGTGACATGTTCTGTCTGATCCAGCGATTTGTTAATAAAGTGAACTTGACTGACGTCTCTTTCCTCATCCTGCCTCAACATAACAAAACACAGACAAGCACAATTGTGTTGTAAATATCCAGGACATAATCGTCATTTTCCATTCTTTAAGCACTGTTTTTGGCACCGTTCCGCAAACACAAATGGTTCTCATACCTATCCAAGAACTTTAATTACAAACATAAATGTATTTATTTTAAAAAACAACACTATCTACTGTGTTAATCTTAATTGGAGTGATTGTGTTAAGTCTTGTAAGAAGAATCTGTTTTAACTCTGTATAGATAAGCCTTATGATAACAAACTAATGAATCAGGTAGCCAATCAAAAGTGTTGTTTTGACCTACTACCTTCGATGAAATCTGTGCCGTGGTTGGCTGCCAGTGACGCTGAACGGGATCAGGGACTCTAAAATTACTTCAGATTACTTTCTGACTTGTCGTCACCGTGGGAGAAGCAGCTTGTTGCTGCTCCTGCAACACAAACATTAACTTTACCTTCCCAAACAACTGCTCCCAGAAATGTCTCTCCTGCAACCCAACAGTGTCCCCTGGAGGAACAACAGCTTTAACCTGGGAGGTAGCAAAGACCCTGCTCTGTCAGACCAGGGAGAGACCATCGTTGGGGTTTATCTGCTGCTTTTGGGTGAGTATATTATCATCATCCAGCCAATGCAATATTGACCTCCAGCCAAAGTAGGTATTTATAGTCTACATATCACAGGGTCCTGGTCCAACAAAGGCTCAATTCAAGAAGATTTTTTGCAATCAGGAAAACGTTTATTCATTGTTTTTCCCATCTTTCTTTCCTGCGTTGTTGTTCCTCCAATTAATTAAACCATTACGTTCTAGTGTGCCAGCAGCTGTCTCTTAGTCTATGTGAGAGCATTAGTGTCATTAACCAGTTAACAAGCGATTGCCTCTGAAAGGAAAACAATCCAAGAATGTCAGGACAGTGAATACAACCACTCAAGTGGTCTTTGTTGTGGCATGGAGGAGCTTTAAGAAACTGAGAAACACTAAATCCTGTTAATAAAGGTTGAACCTAAAAAATTCAAGACAAACTTATTTTGAATAAAAAATGTTGGGGGGGTTGGAGCCTGTCCCAGTTTGTTGGGTGAGAGGCAAGGGACACCCTGGACAGGACGCCAGTCTATCGCAGGGCACACAAAGACATTTAAAGACATTTTAAATGTAATTTAAAGTTTAAAATTGAAATCCATTTTTTGTCAGTACACTAGAGCAAATCCATTTTTGGTGGCCCTGACTCACCGCCCCGATTATGAGCCGCCGTTGGGCAGTCCTGTGTGGTCTGCGCCCCGAGTCCTTGTCTCCCCCAGTCGGGAGTCTGCGTCTCAGTCGGTCCTAGTCGGACGACAACAGAGGCGGGTTCACGTGTTCAGTATTCTCGTCTCCGTCGGGCTCAGTGGTCAATCTGATTGGTCGAGTGCTAGGTTTACCCAGCGAATCAGTGCAGGACAATGAAACGATGTGAGTATTGTAAACACTAGATAAGCAGCGATGGCAGGGATGAAACTACACTTTAATTGAAAACTTCACACCAATATTATCATGTGAATGAAAAATCTCGTCACCTCCTGCTTCATGAACGTATTCATTTACGTTAGTGTTTTGAATTGTTGTCCTATTCACATGCAACCTTTCACATTTTAACTTTTCATCTCAACATTTGTACATTATCACCATGTCTGATTCATGGTCATTTTGTGCTAATAATGATACAGAAGGACAGTATTGTTGACATGACTTTAATGATCATTCCAGATAATCAAAATTATTTCCCTATATCTTGCTTGACACATACAAAAAAGCCCTCTGAGCTGCAGCAGTGAGACTCAGGACTTTTTCTGCGGCGTCCTCCTTCCACAACAAGAAGACCAAGGGCTGACAATGCCAGTCGCTATATATTCGTGTCGTTATCCATTGTATTTTAATTTAATCTGTCGTTCAACAGGTGAAAACACCGACCGTTCTCGACTAGTCTCAAAGCATTTCACTCTCTGGTGTCGACACAGATGAGCTCCGATCAAAATTGTTCATTAAAACAATTATACAACACTGTGTGTATCATGTGACTTAAGACTTTTTTTTATCATGCCTCCAATGGTCTTTTTCATTTCTGTGTCCAGGTTGGTTGTCTTGGTTTGGAAACAGCATTGTCCTCTTCGTTCTGATCCGTCAGAGAGCAACGCTCCAACCCACCGACTACCTGACCTTTAACCTTGCTGTCTCTGACGCAAGCATCTCTGTATTTGGCTACTCAAGAGGCATCATCGAGATCTTCAATTTCTTCCGGGACAGTGGATACTTGATCTCCATCTGGACATGCCAGGTATCAACTCGTAGACCGATCCATAAGGGGGTTCATCTGAAACGTCTCTTTCCAGGTTGATGGTTTCTTCACCCTGTTGTTTGGCCTGAGCAGCATCAACACCCTGACGGTGATCAGTGTTACCCGATACATCAAAGGATGCCACCCAAGCAAAGGTCTGCTGTTATATACAGTAGATCCCAACATTAGTAGAACACCTTTCTATGGCACATTCATAAAAAACCCTTTCAGTGGCTTCTGAAACTTTAGTGCAGTTATTTATATTTGATTAGACTTCTCAGGATGCTACCTATCCATTCCACCAATTTTCTTTTACACTTTTCCGAAGATGTATTCATGGCTGATAGCTCTTCCCATTAACCTGGAGCCGAAAGGTGACCAGCTTTATTTTTTTGGCCCACATGCCTGATGCAGCCGCCATGTTACAAAAAAAGGGACATTGTCTAGAAGCAAATATCTTATATTTCATTGATTGTGTTCCATTAACTCACTTGACCTCACTTAATCTCATTCAAAAATGTTTGTCTACCTTAGCGCGATTTATCAACCGAACCTGCATATCCCTCTGTCTGCTGTTCATCTGGACTAGTTCTGGATTTTGGTCAGCAGCCCCTCTCCTAGGCTGGGGGAGCTACAAAGGCAAGAACAACGGCAGCCAACTGTGACTTTAACTACTGGTCCAGATCTCTTAGCAACTTTCTGTCACAGATCGCGGCTATGGAACCTGTGAGATCGACTGGGCGAAGGCAAACTACTCTGTCCTTCACAAGTCATACATCATCTCCATCTTTATCTTCTGTTTCTTCCTGCCCGTGCTGGTTATGCTTTTCTGCTACACAGCCATCATAAAAACCGTGAAGAAAGGTAACGCCATGTCATCAGAGGGCGACCTGACTGATCGCCAGAGGAAGATGGAGAGAGATGTGACCATAGTGAGTTACTTCATTTGTCAATCTACTTTTTAAGTATTTCTTTTTTTTTTTTAAACTGTTTAGCTTAATATAAACCAGCAAAGATTGTAATCGAGGTGACCAGCTGCTTATCCATTGGCTTGTCTTCTCCTCGGTTCAACCGAAAAGGTCTTCATTGCTATGCTAAGGTTCCCAAAGATAGCAAAAGCAAAAGAAAAGCTATTGTGCTTTCAGAGGGGTCTTCTTATAGTTGTATAGTGCAAGTATATATAGAATTATTAGAAATATACTCCAGTAGTTTGACCTTAAACACATGGAATGGAGTTGGTGACGGTGTTTCCGGAAAAAAAAAGATTTTCCACATTTACTGAATCACAACCACATCCCCATTGGTTTGCTCTTGCTTTCTCCCTCCAGGTTTCCATTGTAATCTGCACGGCATTCATCCTGGCCTGGTCTCCATACGCTGTTGTGTCCATGTGGTCCGCCTGGGGCTATCACGTGCCCAACCTCACCAGCATCTTCACCAGACTCTTTGCCAAGTCGGCTAGTTTCTACAACCCTCTCATCTACTTTGGCCTCAGCTCAAAGTTCCGCAAAGACGTGGCCATCCTGTTACCGTGCACCCACAACGCCAGAGATACTGTGAGACTGAAGCGCTTCAAGCCCAAAGCAGACGGCCAGAATAGACACAAAGGTCACAGACATGAGAGGCGGTACTCGCCTGAACACTTGCTCAACCAGGGTCCTAGTCTTGATTCTGGCATGGGAAGCCCACCCCCTACAACGCCCCAGAACGACAAGGGGTGTAACTATATTGATAAACCTGACCAGTCGGAATTTGGATCAGAATATGCATGTGTACGACTGTGAACTCCCGGTTAAATTAGGGTTTGCTCTCCATTTTTTTTTTTTTCCAAACTGAAGTCAATAATCCCTCTTGTGTTTACAAACCTACCGGCATGACTGAATGTGAACTCTTTACCCATCACTGAATAGATTAATATTTCCATCAGGACTGTAATCCTGGAGATGGCGAACTAGAACCAATTTATGGTTCAGAAGCTCTTACGTGGATCCTGTTACTCTCTCTTTAGATCCTATTACATCCAGAGAGCTCACCTAGACCCTGACATACCAGAATCAGGACCTAAACCAGGGGTCTCCAAACCGGTCCTCAAAGGGCCGGGGTGGTGCAGGTTTTTGTTCCAACCAATAAAGAGCCCCCCCCTTAACCCGATCAGTCTTCGGAGTGTAATCAGTTGATTGTCAGTCTGGTGTCGCTTGTTAAAGCTGAAACCTCATTGGTTAAACTGTGCATGCTGGATCGGTTGGAACAAAAACCTGCACCACGCCGGCCCTTTGAGGACCGGTTTGGAGACCCCTGACCTAAACAGACTGATGTGAAGTTTTATTTTATGGTATTTTTATTTCATTTTAATATTTTATTGTTGATGTCAGATGACAAGGCTCTCCAAAAAAAAATCACAATTAATTTATTTAAAAAATATTATTTATTTTTTCTTATTTTTGTCACATTAAATATTTGGTTTATAATTCTAACTTTGAATAAATTGTAATTTGTCTTGAATACACACACGCATAGTCAACACAATTCACCCAAGAACACACTTTAATATCCAAACAAGATATGCAAACACACACACATAAGGCCACATACAAACATGGTCATAGATATGTTTGAATGGAAAACACTTACAGACCGACATGTTAAACAAAGGGGCCAACATTCACACATACGTGCTCACACGCACATGTGTTGATGATTGTAATGAAGAGATGAATAACAATGTGTTGTAGCATTCATTTGTCAGCTCTGGTTGGAACCGTTCCTGGACGGGGACTCCTCAGACCAGGGCTCTGAAGAGGAACGAGAGTGCAGCACCGAGAGCCAGACCCAGAGTGAGGAAGAAGGCCATGATGATTCCAGCGGTCTCGGATTCATGAGGTAGAACTTTTCTGCGAAGGAGACACATCCGCTGAATGAGTGACCAACACCAATGACGGGGAGTTGTAGTAAAGAGGGACAATGGGATATTACTTGGGTCCAAAGGACATGCAGATGCTGGCCAGGTACCCGTTGGAGAAGGCAAACAGGATCATGAAGAAGATGAACCAGCCGTCATGGTGGAAGTAGACGGGCAGCGTGAATCGCGGCTGCACGTTGCAAAGCATGAAGAGTGGCACGAAGACCACACGTGCCACAACCAGGAACGGAACCAGCCGGCTGTCCTTCCCAGGCTGGGGAAAGCAGAGGTGGATCAGAACATGGCTCGTGGATGACAAGAGCACAGACACTCACCCAGGTGCACACCGCGGACAGACTCCGCCCCCCCCAGTCACTCATGTTAAAGAGCAGGAAACAGCAAACAGGAATGAAATAAACTTCTGCAGGAAAAAAACCCATTATGTCAGTGGAGTTGTGTGGCATTTAAAGGTCAAAGGTCTCTCACCCCACGATGACCCCTTTGCCAAGGTGGACCTCGTGTCGGCTGTGATGGCGGGAAAGGTGCCGATGGTGACAGTGAAGGCCAAACACACCGAGAGAGCCACTTGCCAGATCTGAGAGGGAGATGTTAGATGACACGTGTGAACTGTCATCCATTTCTACACCCACTGGTAATATATGTCACGTTTAGAAGTTTTTACCTTTTTAAAGATGGTGATCATTGAGATGTCATGGTGTTGCTTCTCTTGTTGTCCGTGAGCTGCAAAGTCACCGTTGATTTCTGAAAGAGATTGACGTCAACATTCCGCTGCTCAAGGAGTTAACGGACTCCTGAAACAACACGTACCTGTGCTGCGAAGACAGACGGATGCCCCTGGCTCTTCTGCTGCAGACTGCTGCGACCCAATGTTCTGATGGAACTGGTAGAAGTCCTGACACACACACATGAATTGATGTTGGTGTGTTTCAATGTTGTTTTGGTCATAGCTGTTTTGTTTGATTAGCTGGCGCTAGTTGGGCTCTCACAGAGTATGTTATAATATATGTTTTTTTGTGTGTAATTTCTTTGTTCGCATTTTTTTTAGTCTGTTTTTGTCTGTGTGTCTTATTGTGTGTGTTATTGTAGCATATCTTATTGTTTTGTAGGTTATGAGTTAGCGTCTGCATCTCTGTTGGTTTTCTTTATGGGATGTTGATTTTGTTTGTTGTCATGTCTTTGTATGGTCATGTTTGGCTACACAGTTGTGGTGGTTGTTGTTGTTGTTGTTGTTGTTGTTGTTGTTGTTGTGTACCATTTTGGGCAGCAGCAGGTAAGCGATGACTGACAGGAGGATCACTGCACACGCTGTCAGAAAGTAACCAAATGCTGAGTCATGGAGCTCCGAGCCACCTACGGAAGAAAGTATGAGAAATGATGACGAGCAGAATGGAAAGTGAAATAAGGCCTCTAAGCAGGGACATTTAAAGAAATTAACAAAAGCAATATGGGGTTGGAGGTTGAGGTAGAGTGAGCGAGCAAGGTAAGGAAGGCATTGAGGTAGCGTCCTGAAATGACACCTCCCCTATAAAGAAAAAGTTAAAAATGAAAAGTAGGAAACAAAAAGAGGCAATATAAATATAAAAATAAAATAAATAAGAAATACAATTCAAATGAGAAAGCAAGGAAAGAAGGAAGGAAGGAATTTAAAAAAAAGGGGAAGGACACATATCTCTGGTTTGGTACCATTTGGTTCTGATAATGATCATATCTCACTTGCGATAGCACAGATCATGGCCAATGCAGCGAAGGTCCCGGCCAGTCCCTGACCACTCATGATCGGCGTGGTGTAGGACGCAGGCAGCGTGCCGGCCATCCCGAACAGACTCCCCTGCAAGATGGCGCCAAAGGCTGCAGCCAATCAATGAAGTTAATACTGAGCCCGTAGATGAGCACCATGACCGAGGAAGACTGACAGTTGATGATGACGATCATCACCATGGTGACGATGAAGAAGGGCAGCGGCTCCAGTGGAACTTTGACCAGAGCGGCGGTGACCATGAAGACGCTCAGAATCACCAGCAGGCTGCCCTGTACCCGGATCTTCTGTGGAACCCTGTAGCAGTTCCCGGGTCAGTCCAGGAAGGTTCTCACGATGCCTGTCGACTCACCGAGCGTGCAGGACGGAGTTGAGGGCGGTGCAGGTGAGCAGTGGCAGCATCGAACACAGCGTCATCACATTGTTGAACTTGGCCTCGAGAAGACTTTGACCTCTGGTTGAGTCGGTGTGGTTGACGTGCGGCTCCTTTAGGCGACTGGTGAAGTACTGGTGAGAAGAACCACATCAGTGCAATACAAGTAAACAGTCACGGCAAAAAGACTCCACAGTCACAAGTACTTCATCATCACAGTTGGTCTCACCATAGTTGCTGTCATGAAAAAGTTCCAGGGCAACAAAGTTCCGAGTCCCAGTGTAAAGAAGATCAACCAGACTGCGAAATACCTGGAGGAGCAGGAGACGTCTGTGTTCTTCACAGGTCAACATCAAGAGACTAGGAAATTAGAAGCCATGACACTCACTTGTCTCTCGGTGCGTCCATGATGGATACAGACACGGAGGATCAGATCTTTACCTGACTGAATGAAAAGATACACGTGCAGTTTTACAGTTCACCACTAGAGAGCAGTGTTGTTTGTGTTTAGTACATACGTGTATTTATGTACAGACCGAACACAAGCGTTTTAAAAACCTCGACATCAAGGAATAAAAAGAGTAGAAAATACAAATTTATACTATACACTTAAACGTGACTCACATTTAATCCACCATTCATGGACAAACACAAAAGTTGAAAACCAGACACTCACAGTCAAACAAAAACAAAGAGACACTTTCTATAAACAGCACACATTTTAGGGCATAAACAGCACAAAAAATAATGCTCAGCCAATGCAAAAACACACATATATGCGAACCAACACACATGTAGGTACACAACTATTGTTGACACACATAATAGTGTGAAACATGTATGGCTGTAATTGGCAGATATAAACAGATGCAACATTACACTTCTACACACACTCACAAGTACACAAAGATTATAAGAGACATGTGTTGTCGCACACATATCGCCCAGTACACTCACACAAACATTTTGCCTAAAAGAAACACACTACTTGACACACAAAAATCCTACCATAAAAAAAAGGGACATCAGTTATCAAAGAGACATGTGTGCTTTTAAAACATTACACATTAAATTTCTGCCACGCACATAGACACTGTACCTTGTGAGCAGAACCAGGCCCTGATCCTTAGATGGGTCTCCAGATGTTCCTCGTCATGAGGTTCTTCAAGCTTCCTGCTTCTTTTGCTGTGTCGTCAGAATCTGTTCCCTGTCAGCATGCTGACCTCTGACCTCCTGATATCTGTGCAGACTTTGTTCCTGTGGAAATGGCCACACTGATAACACTTCAACCAGAAACACAGCCACATTCATTCATGACCTTATCTCCTAAAGTAACCTCAATCAATGAAACAGAAGTTGAACTTGACACAATCAACGCCCGTCAGTCCCCGGCGAGAGGCTCCACCCACGGTTCCTGAAAAGATTGAAGTCTCTTCACAAGTTGAGTGATGTGCTCAGAATGTTCCGCTTCAATGTTGAACTGGGAAGCAAAACCCATTGTCATGTGCAACAACAACAAGTGGCTTCACAGGTTATAACGTATTATTAATATTGACCAATTCAAAGAATGAAGGACATCTCGTTATTGTAATTTATTCTTAGTATTTCATTATCCACCTTTTGATCTTTATTTTCATTTGATAATGTATAAGACAACAGAAGTTATAGTGCTGAGTGCTACTATATTATGGACAACATGAATAGATGGGTTACCAAATCGCGACACCATGTGGTGATCGTGATTATGACACGTTCTGTTTTATTTTGAATCGTGTTATACAAACCATAGCATCACTATTGGCCTACAAGCATCAGCCACCAACAAACATGTTTTTATATAAGGGAAGGAAAATTAAGGGAAAGGAAGGGAAATTTAAAGTTTAATTATTTTTATGTTGTTGTTGTATTTGCTTTTTTCTGTATAATCAAATTTTGTATTTGCTTTCTGTAAAAGTTCATGAAAATACGTTAACCTATATGAGCCTTTCCCTCATTGATCACAACGTTTAGTCAGTAAAGAAAGCTGATTTTATGAGATTATTTAATCACATCGTATTATCTAGAATAATAAATAAATGACTAATAACTAATAACAGTGGCTTGCATTGAATAATGTGGGTAGCATTACATTAATGCTTAACCTTAATAAGAATAAATAAATAAAAAGACACAAAAAGCACTGAAAAAAAGCGAAAAGAAGTTTACAAGTTAATTAACTCAAGCAATGGACCAGTACTGCTGTAGTTCAAGTTTTAGCGTTTAATAAATATGATTGTAAATGCAGAAACCAAAGACACGACAGCAAAAGTTTAACACTGAAACACTTTCATCGTCTGATCAGATATAAAAACCTGTACAGTAATAAAATTATTGTTTTTATTCGTTTTTCTCTACAAAAATAAGAATCTCGCCATCTGCAGCTAGTTGAGGAGCGAGCGTTCATCAATGCCACCTGGACACGAGGATTAAGATTCAGTTCTTTTTTTTCCGTGGTCCAGTGCTGATCATGAGGGTTCTTCTGAAAACCTTGCAGACCGGTGTCCAAACCAAAGCCCAGTTCTGATGAGCTGGGGTCATAGGTTGTATTACTATGTAATACTAAAGAAATGCACAGACTAAATTGTGTGGTATTCAGAATAACTGACTGAATTCTTCATAAGGTGAGAAAGTCTTGGAAAGCGGGAAAGGCAGTGAGCCGGGTTGTGTTTTGATCTGGATTACTTGCAAGAACACCTTCTCACAACTGGTTCTTGGAAAGTCAATATATGTTGCTTAATATATGAGAGTATGTTAACATTGTTTTCACATGTACAAAATGTGAGCTTTTGCATCAGGTCTGAGAGTTGTTATCAACTTTAGAATGGAAACCATAGACGGCAAAGAGAGAGGAAACAGCACAAGGCTTATTACTCAAGGGTTCCTGCTATGGGTAGTGTTTTGGCTGACTCGGTATAAATGTATGTACAATAACAGGGTTGTGCTCCAGAGACATCACAGTATTGAGCTCATGTGTCAACTTTGCAAACCTCATAATACCACGTTTTATTCATTTGATATATTACCTTTGGGCTGCAGTGAATACTATGAGGCGTCTCACTTACTTTCAGACCGGGATCATCACACAAGAGATGCCTTCCGGGAACAAACTTTGAAAAAAACATAGGCTGGTTCACCCCACCAGCCTCCTCCATCAAAGGGACTCTTAGCGGTGAAAAAAAAAGATTCTATACAAAATCTGAAGCTAGCATATACAATAACATCATCACAATCTTCACTGTGTGTTTTTCTTCTTTTTTTCTTTTTTTTTTACAAAGGTCTTGTTAATAGAACCAGAAGCGTCAGAATAACAGCTGAAGCATTTACAAATAAAAGAAGATGAATTCTGTATAAAATAGTGGTTGTGTTGCACATTGGTTTCGTTGATAAAATACACTTATTTTATGTATAGAGTTTTATAAAATAATGTGTCATTGACCTTCTTAATAAAAGTATCTAGAATAAATAATGGACCACAGTTCGCCGACGTCATCCCCGCTCACCCGTTCTCGCCTCTGGTTTACGTATAAATAGATCTTTTACAAAATGTCCCCCAATAACAATGGAAAATTAAAACCTGTACACATTTCTTCGGGAAAGTGTCAGCAGGTCCGACATGCACAGGTATAAAGCTCAGAACCACAGAGTCCAGAACAAAGGTCCAAAATCTGAAGATGTCCAGAGCTCAGACGACGTAGGAGGGGAGGTCGGTGGAGAATTTCACGTGAAGATGAGGCTTCATACAACCTGCAGGCGAAAGAGAGAGAGAGAGGTGAAAAGAGAGGATATGGATGGAAATAGGAGGAAGATAAAAGGGTTGTTATAGCGAGAATGAAGTACAGAATAAGAGAGGGTGACAAGAGGATAAAGCAAATAACCAAAACAGAGGACAAGAAATGAAATGGGTGGAAAGAATCAAGATACAAAACAAAAGCAATGTTAGAAGTAATGAATGATTGTTGCTACCGGGCTTCAGCGGGCCGGGCCTGATCTAGCGGCCGGACTCTGATGGACCGGACTTTCTCCCTTCTGAGAGAGGCCAGCAGAGAACACAATATGAGCTCAATGAAGACACGATGGCAGTCAGACAGCGATGAGTGAGGAATCAGAACCACGAAGGGCCGGCGGACTCACCAATGGGCTGAGAGTTGAACTCGGTGTCCAGAGTCTCCAAAGAATGCACCAGGTCCTGCACTGGGCCGGGCCGGGCTGCTTCCGATGGATTGGCTGGACTCTTCATTTCTTGTTCTTTTTCATTCTGCATCTGCGCATAGACGTTGAGGCCTGGGATCTTCCTTGAGGAAAGACTCACGGTCAGACTTGGAACCAAAACACCGAACTCACACACGCGTGTGGTCTCGACCGCCACATCTCGAAAAATCCAGACCACTTATTCGACACTTTACCTCTTGAATTTGTAGATGACAAAGACAGCTAAACCCACAACCACAACTGAGAGCAGCATCAGCATGGCTGAGCCACTGTGGTTCTCGCTTGTGTCCACTAGGGGCGCTGCAGACACAGGAGCACAGGAGACAGGACATATGAACGTGGACCCCGGGCAGAGGCATGCAGAACACAGTGAGCAGGACAACTGAGACCGATGTGAAGATTTTAGTATGGACTTTTCTTACTCTTCATCTTATTAGCCTCTTTAGGACAGAAGCAGCATCCCCAAAAGGAAGAGGCACACATACTTGTAACGCTGCTCACTCTCTGAGTGTCTCTGTGTAGCTACATGGTGGGAGCCAATCAGACACAGGGTAGGAGGGAGATTAGTGACTGGGCCCAGCAGAAAGATTCAAGATTGACTTTCCACTAAGTGTCCTGATCGAGTATCCGCATGCTTTAAGTAGCCAAATACGACGTACAATAATGACACCAACAGTGGCAGGTGTTGACTCACCTGCCGATAGGTGAGCAGCATAGACCGTCACCTGGACGCCGGGCCTCAACGTGAACTGGACCAGGTTTTGATTCAAGGCACTGAGGAGGATCTCTGAGAGCTGTCAGGGAGAAGTAATGCTCATATACAAGTGCAATTATGCCATCATGTTACATATATGTGTATATGATACATATATTGATTACATTCTTGAGTGTTTTCACCATAAATGGATAAACATATTGGCATAAATATGATTATTTTGTTTGTGTAACACTAGAATTGGGAACAAATATTAACTGTTATTTAGCTTCTTGTTCACATGTGTATAAAAAGCAAAATTAGCCACTTATTAGGAGTTCACGCCGAATGAAACCTTAATCACAGGTGTATTAACAGGAAGTTAAAAAAGTAATTGAACATTTATTTTGGTGAAAACTAACTTCTCTCTATTTACCCTTATTATTAGGTACAATTACAATGAGAGAAGAAGTTCACAACTATTAATAATGTATTTTTTAAAGTAAATAAGTACAACTATAAAAGTTTTAATAGCCTCCCAATTGCTCAAAAACAAGTGTTTATTAATTGTGAAGTATTAGCATTAGTATTATCAGCATCCTAAGTAACTACAAATCTTTTTTTTTTGAATAATTTTGTTATGGAGATTATTAATACTTAGGATATAAAAGGACATATATATATATATATATATATATATATATATATATATATATATATATATATATATATATATATATATATATATATATATATATGTCCTTTTATTTTACTTTACAATAGACTGTATTTTTTAAAATAGTGAATAACTTTTCTCAATGAACTTACACTAAATAAGGGTTAAATAGAGAGAAGCTAGTTTTCACCAAAGTTCATCTTTAATTTCTTCTTTATTTCCTGTTAATAATTTAATTTATGAAGTGTTCACCATTGCTTAGTGTTACCCTTTTTTAACTTAAGGAAAAAAAGACAAACTAATATTCACGAAAAGGTCAAGATAAAGATGATATAACTTGACTCGTGGGTTGAAACAAACACAGCTTCACAAAAAAGACGTATGTCTGATGTTTTTCTCACCTGATCTAACTGAGCCAAACTCTTCTCTGACTTCCCATCCGCTAACTTTTTATCAAGTAGCAGGAAAAATTCTGCCGCAGTCGGCAAACCTGGCAGGACGGTGACTAAGAGCTGCTCCTCCTTCACACTCGTAGCCTGGTGGAGAGAGAAATTAGACATTTTGTTGAACAAAAAGCAGCCCATTCTGTCAATAGCAATTGTCCTTGCCATATACTCAAATTTTTCAATTTTGTTTTCATTCATTTAGTAAACTTTTAATAGCCAATGGCTCTATTCATCCTTTTAGTTTCCTCTCTTCCTTTCCTCTTCTTTGTTGTCCCCCCATTGTATTGTTCAGCCCACATTAATATCCTTTGAAAAACAATTATATTAAAAGGATTTAAAAAAAAATACTATAGTAAAAGTATCAATTGAAAATATGTTCCACACAAGATATTTTCTAAAATACATTTCCTATTTCTTATTGACCATTTTTGTGAAAATGTTCAATTTAATCTGCAAATGAATGCTGCTTTTCTAACAAACTTTAATTTTCCCTCTTAGTTTTGTTCGCCTAAATGTCAGTGTTCTCCTCTCACACTAAAAAAATGAATGAATTTAACATTATTACACTTTTAATCTGAGTTAGTTTTGTTGATTTACTCTTTATGGTGTTTTATCTCTCTGGATTTATAGGGTTGAGTGGTTGAGCAGATGTTTTCATCACAAACTGGATTGATCCAGCTCTTTCTCGCTTAACGTCTTCCACTATCACGTGGTATTTCCACCGTCTTCCGCCTGTAGGCTGAACTTGTCAGCCAAAATAGATGATGCCAATAACAAACAACAGATGAGACGTGCTCACTGAAGAGCGGCAGATATTTTCAGCTGTGAGTTTGACTCTCAGGATCAAAAAAACACGAAATATTTGATTTTTTTTTTCTCAAGGATTAGAGCATCAGTCATCTCCGCGGTTTGAAGAGTTTTGGTTCCACTTGTCGAGGCGTGATAGTGCTCAGAGGAATATAGAGGTCACGTGAGGTCACAGCGACTCGGCGAGTAAACAACGTCCCTGAACTGACGCTGCCGCCGATGTGCTCTTGAACTACGTTTCGTCTCCCGTTTGTGTGCGTCTTCAATCATCATAACAGTCAGAGTGATAAGCTTCACCTGGATCAGGGAGTTTTTGATGACCCGGCCCACGTCAAGCCGCCACTCTGCCACGTCAGGGTTATGGTCGTCCAGGTTGGTGGAGAAGGCTAGGAGGTGAGAGCGGAAATACTCTGCAGGACAAAAGAGATCATTTCAGCGGATTAGAAATTGACAACTTTTCTATTTATACATTTTTTATGAAATAAGTTAAGCTTTTATATTAATGTTTCTAAACTTTGATCTTGGGCGTACGGTGGCGCATTAGAAAAGGCTTTCTGTCAGGAGTTGGTATGTTCTCCCAGCATAGCCTGGGTTTACTCCGAGCACTCCGGTTTCCTCCCACAATCCAAAAACATACAGAGGTTAATTGGGAACTTCGGGAAATTGTCTGTAGGTATGAGTAAGTAAGTAAGTAAGTAATTTTTATTTGTATAGCGCTTTTCCAGACCAGGGTCACAAAGCGCTTAAACAATCAAAACAATACTCAATAAAGTATATACTTTAAAGGTCAAGATAAAACTGATAACAGTTGTTCCAGAAAATCAAGGAAAAGCCTGAACAAATAAAACGACTTAAGATGTTTCTTAAAGGAGTCGGTAGATCCATCAAGCGCAAAGAGAGAGGAAGATGGTTCCAAAGCTTTGAGTGTGTGTGTGAATGGTTGTATGTCTTGTATGTCTGGTGTGTGTCCTTTGAAAGACTGCCGTCCTGCCCAGGGTGTCCCCCGCCTCTCGCCCGAAGAAACTGGGATAGACTCCAGGTTGCGGTTGCTTCTCAGTGGTACCTACCTTTGGCTTTATGTGTAGAGTTTGTATGTTTACTAGTGTTTGCATTGGGTTACTTTGGGTATTCCAGGTGTGAGCATGTGTATGGATTCCAGTTCTGTCCATCCTGAGTTGGGATAGGCTAGATCGTATAATAATGAATGAATACATTGAAATGATTTGAATCATGAACCATAGTGTCAGGATATTCGAGCAGAAACTATCTGAGTCCACCACACGGCCATCATGATATGACAGGCGGCGAGAGCATCGAGAGTTCAAGCCTCACATCAAGATGAGCGAGAGGTTGCACCTATTTTCCACTTTGCGCCGTTAACTGGTGATATTGATGTCGAAGAATCTAATCATCAGAAGAGCTAGAGGATCTCAGTCTTTTGTTCAAGGACCACCCATTATGGTACGAGTGCAGCTCTTCATCGCACCGCTGACCATCACCAATGGTTGCTCATCACTCATGTGACCCAACAGAGGGCGGATCAACCCAGAAGACCTTTGTGGTGCCATAAGAATGTCATTACTCTCCTTCTGGGAACAAGGTCACTGGAGCCACCCTCAGGACTAATAGGGGTGCCACAATAAGAGGGTCAGGTCTTCTGACCATTACACAAAGCACACTAATAATCCTAATGTATTAGAATGTTCTTTATAGCCTTCAAATCTCACTGATAATGATTCAACATTGTTAGGCCTACTGCAGCCAAACGTCAGTCACAATGATTTAGAGACTTACCGTGCACTGCTATGGTTTTCCGGTCCTGGAGGATGAAATTCCCAGCAGACACCTGAACGGTTACGGTGTTCATGCCTTCCCGGGAGAAGGTGCACGCCAGACTTCCCTCCAGGGTGATTACCGGCTGCTGTGGGAGTTATAGAGGTGGACATTAGGGCAGAGAAAAAGAGGTGACAGAGTGTCAAGGGGGGTAAGGAGTAGAGCGAGGGACGGTGTAGCGTGGGCGGAGAGAGTGAGAAAAAGAGGGATTGATCACGATTGACAGGCCCAGAGTGATGGATTGTGAACCAAAAAAGGTAAGATGGAGCGAAGAAGGAGGGACGGACGGAGGAGAGGAGGACAGAAAAAAAAAGGTTCAAAATGTCCCAGAGAAGAGAGCGACAGATGGATCCAGAGAGAGAAAACAAGAGAGACAGGGGTGGAGGATAAAGTGAGACAAGCAAGAGAGACAAACAGAGTAGAAAAAAGGAGGAGGTGGATTGAGGAAAGGAGGGAGCAGAAAGGTACAGTAGAAGGAGTGTCAGGGGATAGAGAAGGGAAAGAATGAGCTCTCTAAGAGGAATACAATAACACTCATGGATCAGGACTGGTGGCTCAACACACCAGCCTCCTAGTTGCCCCGCTGTCATCGCCCAAGCCTTTATTTGCTCTTCACTGTCTGCTAATGTGACAGCGCTTCATTACAGAGTAACACAACTGTGTGTCCTTGTATGAGACCTCCGGTGCCGCTGAACCGACACATTTACACAACTGTTATTGAGACAGATGTGGACCATTTGCAAACGGGTTCCACTGAGCAGCACCGCAGTCGCTCCAGAGAGACGTTATCATCTTTTTTATTACTTTTCATCTAAACAGAGTTGATGGGAAGGCTTTAGAATTCAAATCTGAGAATTAAATGACTGTAGATACCCTCAGGCAAGACCACACACACATGTTATGTAGCACAAAAAAAATCCTTTTTAAAATAAGAGTTTAAAACGTTAGTCCTTTTTATACTCACCCTTATGTCAACAATTGTTGGGATTATCTTCAGAGTAATCTGCTCCTTTTTAGAGTTATAGACAAAAATGTTTGTTCATTTTAATGTAGCGACTTGCGCTCAGTTGTCTTCAACACACAACATCAAAATATCTCCATACTGCTTGTAAGTAAGTAATGGTTATTTGTAAAGCGCCTTTCTAGACCAGGGTCACGAAGCGCTTTAACAATCAAAAACAATACACAGTTACAATATATACTTTAAAAGATCAAGACACATAAGACAAACACATCAGGGAAAAGCCCGCACAAATAAGAATGTCTTAAGATGTTTCTCGAAGGAGTCAGTAGATCATCAAACACAGAGATGGTTCCAAAGCTTAGGAGCAACAGTCTGGAAGGATTTCTCTCCTCTGGTCCTGAAGTTCAGGAACCATCAGTAGATTCTGATCCACAGACCTCAGAGCCCGAGCTGGGGTGTAAGTCTGGATCAGATCACTGATGGAAGGTCCGACCATGAATAGTTTTGAAAGTAAGAACCAGAATTTAAAAATTGATAATGAAAGAAACTGGAAGCCAGTGAAGAGTTTTAAGAATCGGAGAAATGTGAGTTCTTCTACTAGAGCGGCTCAGAATTCTCGCTGCAGAGTTTTGTATTAAATGCAGGCGGGACAGCTTCTATTTGTTTGACTGCTCTAGTCGGGACATTAAAATGAACAAACATTTTTGTCTATAACTCTAAAAACAGATTACTCCCAACCGTTAGTTGACAGGAGTGAGTAGAAAATGAGTAAAATCCGATTTTTGGGTGAACAATCACTTTAAAATAACTTTAACTTTAACACAATTCCTCCAATCAATGTTAAAATATAAATCACAAGAAAACACACCTTATCACATAAGCAAGTACGCCAACTCCAAATCACAACCTAAACAATAGCAAACGCCTAAATTCATTCAGAAACTCATCAAGAATGGTGAAAAAGTGAATTATACAGGTAAAAAAGTATAGTACAGCCTATATAATTACGGATATAAAAACGATATAAACCTTTGCTTCAAATGTACACCACCACTAATACTATACTATATAATACATACACAAGATAACACATTAAACATGAAATCTCCACCAAAACATATGCCATTGCAATAATTAAACAACAAAAATAAGCATAATTAACACAACATACAAACACAGATCAAAACCAACACAGATTCACAACAAAACATTGACTACAACAACAGACACACACGTGAGAAGCGTGACCTAAACTCAAGAACACTCATTTGTTTTTGGACTTTCTGAGTGAGTTTGGGCAGAATACCAGCCACAGAAACTGAAAGTAAAAATAAAAAAGACGCAGCAGCAGCAGCAGCTCAACCGTTCAGGTAATTAGGAGTCGTGTTGCTGCAGCATTGCCGCTATTTTAGAACGAAGCTGATTAATAAGAAGAAGGTGTTTGCAACCTGGCGGCACAGAAACACGAGCAGCGACTCTCTGGACGGGAGTCAGCAGACAATATAATTAGAATTAGAAGTTAGAAAAGTACCTCTGTGCTGTTCCCGATCCACCAGATGTAGGTGACGGTTCCCACCTGGCTTGGCCACAGAACCGCCGTGAGGTTCACCTCCTTATTCTTTACAGCCACGAACGGCGCAGAAAGATGGATGTGCTCAAGCTGACCTGGTCGGAAAAACACATCGGAGAGATTGTATTTTGCGATAGACAAAAACTTGTTTATCTTTGTGCTAGCAGCAAAAACTCTGCCCAGATGTGAAACCAAAGAGCCTAATCTTTGTTTTCATCCAGAACCAGAGGGCGTTCTACTTGTACAGTTCCCGATTGATCAGAGCTCCCGATCAATAGGATGCTACATCTGTCATCTCCGATCACACGGCTGGCTGCTGGTCAGCGCTGTAGCTTCACTGGACTGAGACTGAGCAGGAAATGCGAAGGGATTAGTTCTGTCCGACCTGCCTGCTGCAGAAGTTCAGCCCAAGGATAACGAGTAAGTGCAAAAGCTCCAAATTCACAACAAACTCTTATCAGCACACACAAACACATCTCACATGTCACGTGCAGGTAGAGCAGCGTCGTCTCCGAGCCGAGGCCGTTCTCCCCGATGGCGGTGACGCGGTAGATCCCCACGGCTTTATACACATGTTTGATACCGTCTTCGATGGAGCTCACGTTGGAGTACGTGACAGCGTGGCCGTCTCCGAAGTCTAGAGTGATGGTGGTCCTCGCCCCATCGCCCTGTCGAGGACACACACCATTTTACGGCGGCTCGACCACTCCACTGAGTTTATCTCGGCAAAAAAAACAACTTCTGTAACTTTAGTGCAAACACTGTTATTTCTTCTTCTTATCTTCAGCGCCGACTTTCCACTTCATTCTACAGATGCACAAGAATTACTTTTTCAGGCTCTTTTGATATAACTCTGATGTGATAAAATATTTGGGCCACGGCGTACATCTCATATCGACATAAAACAGACTCTTAAAAGTGAAGCAAACAAATTGAAGAACAGAATTTTGCTGACTTTCTATGTAAAGAAGCAGTAGCTTGTGTTACATTAGCCTCTGGGTAACATTATGGCTAGACTTGCATAATCATCATTTACAAAGTAAGTAAATTTCCAACTGTAAATGGTCCTACACTAAAACATAGAAAATAGTTGACAAAAACATTCAGTTGTATAAATCTGTGCGTGACACAAATCCAATCACTTTTCCTTTGTTATCCAGATCAAAGTAGAATTCATCACAGATGTGTTTGTCTCTTTCCACGCATCAATTTAAATATGTCAATCATATTTAAATGAACCGAAACTAGTGATTTTCCTCTCCGCAATCAGAACAAGAATAACAAGAATCAGTAACTTTAAGTATTGAATATATCATTGTCTCTAAATTTTACTCGAATCTGTGCAATACATGTGTATTCTTGTTACGTTTATAGAATAAAATATGTTGTATTCATGAATAAATATCATCAGTTTGGTGAATGAGAAATATATATTTATAAGTTTGTGAATAATTTAACATTCACTCTTGTAACTACAAAAAGGTGTGTTGTGTTCATTTTTAATCAATATTGTGTGTCTCTTATAAAACGTATCGACATGAAAAGTGAGGATCTAAGTAGTAAATAAGTACGACACCTTCAATCTTGTTGGAAGTTTTTCGTTTTCAAGCTCTTTTCATTCTTACATACATAGGAACTTTGACGTGAAAACTACATGCACGATTTTTGTGCACTCTTGGTACCTGAGGCCGCAGGTTCCAGCCACGTATGCAAGTGGAGCTTGAGTTATCAGGAATGAGGAATGAAAGTCTGAATTCAGCACCTCTGAGCTTGAAATACGAGTGTAACACTAATCAACTAATTACTTGTATAATCAACAGATTTATATTAATGCATAATGATAGCCAGGGTCAAAACTCTAACGCAAGTTCTTTATCTTTAGACTTAGATTGTGTAATCTTGTTCTTTCTCTTTATTTCTCTTTGTTCTTGTTCTTATATGAATTATTTTTTATGAATAATTGCTGTATTGCTGTGTCAAATTGGAAAAAAACTATTTCCCGAAGGAGACCTCATGAGGGATCAATAAAGTTCTACCTAACCTAAGTGTAAGTGTATGGAAGATTAATGACTCGAGATTCTACAAAGTGTCCACTACATTGTATTGTCCACACTCTCTTTAAAAAAGAAAAGGCTTCACCTCTTCCAAAAATACAAGGAATGTGACATTCGTTCCGAGAGCGGCGGTCAGTGCGCCCTCACTGGTGACCAGGTGAAGACCCCGCGGCGCTTGGACCGGACACTGCTGCCTCCTGGCTGTGTACTCCACACTGACCCCTCTTGAGCAGTTGTTGGAAACCACCTTTCTGTACCTGCAAGTAACAGGAAGCACATTATGATCCAGCGCTCAGAACCTGTCACCGTGACCTGGATTAACTGGAAAGGACAGAGACACATGGAAAGCCAGTGTTTTCTGTCTGCAGTTCAAATAAAGAGTTGATTTGATTATCTTGTCTCCGGCTCTGATTTGTTGTCTCAGAGAATCTCATTCATAAACACAGAGAAACCAACTGAAGTGGTTATCACTCAGTGAGTGAAAGCGCTGATTCCGCTCGTGCTTTTACCCGGTGCTGTTCAGGAAGGTCATCCCGGTGCTGCAGCTCCTGGACATTGCTGATGGATGGAACCAGAAGGCAGGAGTACATTTGCCATCCATCCGTCTCTCGAAACCGTAATCACTGCAAGGGGCCGACAACACATAAACATACACATAGTAATCCATAAACAAGAGGAGAAGTTAAAAATAACAATAAAAACATTATATTCCACCTTGAAATGATGCATCAACAAGGAAGAATGTGGTGATATATTGGCTTGCTGATAAAAAGGTTTTCAATAAGTATATATATTTTAAATCTGAATAAATTCAAAATTAAACCATGAATCCAAAAATAAATAAAAAAGTCTAATTCTAAACATGATTGAATCTTATTCAAGAACTTTTATTTCATATTCAAAACCAAAAAATTATATATATACTGTATGTATTTTTATTTTTATTTTGATTGGGTGTAACTCCTTTTACTATCAGGCCTGATAATTAGAGTAAATACATTTTTCAAGGTCATATTTACAACGTCCACTAGCATTAGTAGTCCAACAGCTTATCTTTCCCCTCTCTGTTGAATGATTCATGTCTCAGTTCAGATTTGGGCCAACAAACAAAGCCTCCATGAGCCACTGAGTCTGAGCAAAAACACTGTCCTCAAAAACGAAGCCGACAAATGGCACCAATTACCGCAACATGCGCACAGATGCAGAAGTGTTGTGATTGTTAATGAAAGTGATTACGCCGGCTGATTTATGGCTGTGATGCTGTTGCTTCACTAGGGAGAGTTGGGTAAAAGGGAGGGAAATATATTGCTGATCATTAGCAACATAGGAATGTTGTATTTTTTTTTTTTTTTACGTGGCAGCTGTAAGACCAGTCGAGTCAGCTTCAAACAACAGCTGTGGGTTGTCCCAGGAGGTTTTGGGTGAATCAGATAAAAGGTTGTGTCATCACTGGAGGGGCGGAGGATGCTAGCTGTGGCTTTATCTACTGTAATATATGACTCAAGTTTGAACCATCACCCAGCTGACCCTGGGAGCTGAGTCAGGAGACTAAATGAGGTCCATTCAGACCCCAAAAGAAGGTCAACCATAACTTTATAGATTGTGTAACATTTCGTGTAGTGATGCATAGAAATATTTTTGTAGCAATGGCGGGTCTTCCAAAATAGTCAAGAAGCTATTAAACGCTAACCCCAACCAGAGTCAGGGAAATACACTTCCACTTTTCCAAATAGTAAAATAAAAGCTCAATGAAGTAAAAAAAACAACAAACTTCCATTGAATTACACGTTTCAGTTTTCCACAAACATCTGCATATATGAGTTAATAGTACCACTATCACTGAACTGTTAAACATTAAATAACACTTGTAAGTCTAATTAACACTAACAATAAACTCGCCTTTTTTGCATTTATGCAAGAAATCAATCCATACGCGAATAAGACGCGAAGAAATGCCTCAACCTTTGCTCCACCGAAAATCATCATGAAACAATGCATTCTAGGGTTAAGGAATTTTAATGATGAGCGTTTTTTTCTTCAATTAACCAAGTAAGATATATAAAACTGATGGGATTTCCCAAAACGACTTATAACAAACATCAACAGCCGTGTTGAATGTCACAGATATCCAGGAAACAGATACCACCTTATATCTTAGCGCTCCTTCTCAACTGAACACTTCTTAAGAGCCTTCTTACATCACGAAAAGGAATGTGTTTAGTTTATCAAGGTTTTTTTTTCCTTTTTAAATTTGAGATAAACTCGATATTTTAAGGACAGATGTTCTGCCTTGTTTAGCTGATTATTGGAGGGATTTTGTTTTTCTTTCACTTGGTCTTTTTGGATTGTGAGTAAATTTCACATATGGATTAAGTCTGTGTTATTCATACGCACTTATATTGATCAAGACATCTTTGCGTTAGCCTTGTCATGAGTTGGTGCTAACCTTTTGAGTTGCGTTTCAGTTTACAAGTCAATTCTAGAGCCTCACTGTATAATGGAAAACAGTATGTTTCAATCAGTTTATTGTGATGGATCCTATTTGGAACATGGTTTGGTGGAGTGTACTCAGACGTGTAAATAAAGGTAAATAAGCCTAAGCTTCTCAAGATTCACTCAACGATTGTTCAAAAGAAAACTCTCACCATTCAAAGTCTGCTTCTGTGCACTCGCAGGGTCCTGAAGTCATGGAAACCGAATACATCTTCCCCATCACACACCTCGACGTCGGCTTCAGCTTCCGGTAGATTCTTTTCACCCCCATAAGACACGGCTCGCCCTGCGGGGCGAGATCCAGCGTAACTCAGAAGATAGCAGACAAAGTTTCAAAAACACAAGCTGCTTCTGCCACCGTGAGAGTATGAATAATTCACGAAGAGCAGCGAGCTTGTGTGCGTGCGTCACACTGTGTGAAGAAGCTTTGTTTAGCTCTCAGGATTCAACAATGCTTACAGACTCTCGCTGAGATGGGACCTAAATCCTACTCCTTTTCCTCGATCTCATTTCCTTCCCGATACCTTCTCAAAGATAAGACCGTCTGAGGTGTAATTTTAGGAGCAGAATACTTTGTCTTCATCCATTAGGTGTCAGCAGTGATGCATTCTAACTCCCATCAGCACTTTAAATAGTCCCTTACGAATAGCAAAGTAGAAACATTAGTAACAAGGTAGGTCCAGCAAGCAAAGAACTCTGTGTTCGATATAAATATTATTTAATGCCTGGCTGTGCGAGTTTCCAACCTCATCACCTTGTAGCACTTGGAGTCGACCAATCACAGAGACCAGTGAAAGCTTGTTTGCCGCAGTCAAAATGATCTACAGGTAATTTACAGTGATTATTTTCCTTGAATGTTGATTTATAGGCGTGTGTTTTCTCGTAATTTATATTTTAATGTTGATTCGATGAGTTGTTTTTAAAGTGATAGTTCACCCAAAATATAAAACCGAATTTTCTACTCACTCTCAAGTCGACTAAGGGTTGGGGATTATTTTCAGAGTAATCGCTTCTTTTTAGAGTTATAGACAAAAAATGTATGTCTATTTCAATGTAGTGACTGGAGCTCAGTTGTCTTCCTCTTCATCTTCATTCAAAAAGACACACTAAAGGACTTCCAAAAACTTCCATACTGCTCGTCTGTAAGAATCCTACTGTTGTCACACCTCGATAAGAGAAATTCCAGTACATTTGAAGAAGTACTTCCTGTTGTTGTTTCACGTTAATCTTAAAGCTTCTTTTACAAACCAGCCTAAAATAAGGTAAGGTAAGGTAAGGTAAGGTAAAACTTTATTGATCCCTCAGGAGGTCTCCTTCGGGAAATTGTTATTTTCCAATAGCCACAGCAAATACAGCAATTTTTCATAAAAAAATAAATCAAAATAAAATAAGAACAAGAACAAAGAGAAATAAAGAGAAAGAACAAGATGATACAATCTAAGTCTAAAGATAAAAAACATAGATCAAAGAAAAATAACAAAGACAAAGGATACAAAGACTAACAACAGAACAGAACATCCAGATACTCTCACTCCACTCGTGTCCCCGAACTCAGAATTGTACAATTTAATAGCCCGAGGAAAATAAATATATAAACACAAGGAACATTACAGACAAGTAGTATCGAGGTATTTGGATTTTTTTTTGCTCAAAAAAAAGAATGGATTACTCCAAAAAAAACAAAACAATCTAGTTGACATGAGGATGAAGAGAATTTCAGTGAAGTTTGATTTTTGGTCGAACAATTACTTTAAGTGCTCAAATCTCTCAGTTTAAAGGCACAAATAACATAGTACATTAGACCCACCTATTACTGTGTGGGATGTCAGTAACTGTGAAAGAGGTGAACCTCTGTTAAGAGTGATGGACGGCAAACGTGCACGCCAGAAGAAATCACTGACCGCTATGATCGGATCATACAGCAGGCTAGAGATCATTTTAGAGAGTAATGGAACAAAAGTTTCAGACAAAGATTGTGTCTATATGTGTCGGCTTTCTGTAAGGCTGTGTCTGACCCATGACCGCTGAGAATAACACCCTATGGTTCAGGAGAAATAGAGCTAAAAGTGACTTCCTCCGATTATCACATCCCTTCCTCATGAGATGTAGACCTTTGAGGGATCAATCGGCTTCACCAATCTGTGATCAAATCACTCCATCAAGCCACTTTTGGCCACTTAATATGGAACTGGTTTTGAAAGAATGAATTAACCTTTGATACCAGAAGAGATGGAAATAAAAGTAGATGTAGAAGAGACAATAGGGCAAGTAGAAGAAAGAAAGTTGATTTAAAAAGATTATTTCGAAGAGAGAGAGAACGGCTGGAACCTTCTGCTCAGGTTCTTGTCGTCTCTTCCTACTCCTAGTTTTGATCACTCGTTCACTCCAGCAGCTGCTTGACTGAAACAATTAGAAAAATGACCCGAGAACAAAGATGGAGTCGCACGTCTTTGGCAGGTCCACCTGGTGAGCTTTAATATGCAGGAGAGGGGAGAAAAGAGGAGGGTTATTAAGAGCATGAAGAAGATGTGGAGGGAAATATGATAGGTGTATAAATACGAAGAGTTGAGAACAGAAGTTGAGAGAGCAAGGTAGTGAGGAGGCTTAAATTATGAGTTAGACAGATCTCCGTTGACATACAGGAGCTTTAAATGTACCGTATTAATCTTTTTTTTAATTGAAGTTAATATCAAATTAAATAATATAGAAGTTTTCCTGTTAAGTTAACTTTCTGTTATCTCAGGGTCAAGGTGACCTAAAGGCCCGAAAACTAAGTGTTTGTGGTATCCCTTGTGTTGTCTCTTGGTCAAGGTGAACGACCTCATAAATACAATATGCAGGTTGTTCACCTTGACCCAAAGGCAACACAAAGGATACCACAAGCACATTCGTTTTGAGCATTTGGGTCACTTTAACCCTGAGATAACAGAAGGGTTGAGTCTATTTTTCTTCAGGTGCTATGGAGAAAGGGAAGGGTGAAAAGTATAAAAGGAGGATGCGACAGACAGTTGGTGGAGGTGAGAATAAAGGGAGGATGGAGGAGTTCAAGAAGGTAAATAGGAGAAGGTGGAGGAGGACTGAGGGAGAACCCACCTGGTCGTGGAGGTGCCATGTTTGGTAGTCTGTCTCGGTGCACCTGCGATTGAAGATGGATCTGAAGTCTATCTTCACCAGCTGCCACTCAGAACGGTGACTGACGTGTCCAAAGATCCTGCAGCCGAGTGAGAGTGATGATGAACCGAGGAGTGAAACAAGAAGACAACAATCCTGCACAGTCACTCAGGTGAACAGAAACCACTGGCGCTCAGATCCGGGCCGACAGCAGACGAAAGCTTACAGGACACGCTGATGAATATTCCTGTGCAGCCAAAGCGAGTCAGTGCCTCGACGTCCCTGCTCTAATGTATTTATCACAATCAATCTGTGGATTAACGGGCCAGCCGCTGGACCGTGAAGCCACTCGGCCCAACAATCAGAACAAATGGAGAAGCAAACATCAGCTGACGGACTCATGAAGACTGATGTGGCGCCGGAGCCTCGTCGCCCGGACCGCTGGGACCACCGGGACCACCGGGACCGCCGAGAACAAACTCAATGAAGATGTTTCATAATATAAGATTATTGTGTTTCGCTTGTTGTTGTTTATTCCATTTCTTATTCTATTTTAATCAAAATCTTTACTCTAGAAAAATATTTTTTCTCTCTTTTTGTATTCAGATCAGACATTTGTATTTCCTCTCTTTTCTCTTTTTCTTTGAATTGTTACATAACTTACATAGTTATTTACACAACTAATACAACACAAGGGTTAAATAGGTCGACTTCTTGTAATTCTGTCTATGCTTAAGTTCCACGGTCATTAAAAGAAGATTATAATTATATTTATAAAAAAAGCAAGATTAGTCAAATCCAATTTTACAACTTGTACTAAACCCCCCAAAAAGTTGTCTAATATTTTTCTGAGTCTAGCAAAACTTTGACTGCGTACGACCTAGTGAAACACGGAGACGAAATAATTTCAACATCTTTATATGTCCTCCTCGTTTTTCTCTCCCTGTTTGTAACGATAAAACAAAATTCCTCACAGCGTCGGTGCTGTCAAACCCGGATCTCCTGTGATCACAGCCTGCGGTTGGTTTGATGTTGCTGAGAGCAGGAAGCCGCTTCATTAATAAAAAGCTGTTTCTTCAACGTTCCCGCTGCTTTAAAGACGTCAATCGCTCGACTCTTCCAAAGCCAAACAGGAACACACTTCCGACAGTCTTGTTTTTTTTTTAGCATCACCGAGTTAGTTTGAGGGTATGGGAAGCCAGGTCTCTGTTGGGGGTCCTGGGTCTACCAGGGGTCAGATCACTTCACCGTAGGAGGAATACAAAATAGACATTTACACAGCTTCACCGGGAGAGCAATGGTGCTACTTTCTTTCTTAGACAGTAGCTTAGTCATCAGAGAGAGACTCAAAGAGAAGCCAGTTAGGAAACAACCTTATTTGACGAACGCCCCAGAACAGAGGGACGCCTGGGCCTCCTTAGCTTGACCGATAAGTACCATTTTGGTCCGGGCACTTCCTACGTAAAAACATGCATCCGTCCGTCTGTCACATGTGAGGACGTTGCTGATTGGCTGAACAGTTTTGACTAAAACAACCCACTTGTAACTGTATAATGCAGTATAAACATTCACGTGACTAACAGGGATCACCAAATAATTAGATGTTGTAATTATAAAACGAAAACCGTTCAAATGCATTGATCTCTCGTAAGTGTCATGGGACGCTGTTCAGGCAATCTTCGTCGTTGACACATGAAGCTATTCCCTTTTAGTGAATATAAATGCTTAATGTTGGTACAAAGTGCCATTTAATCCATCAGTTGAAGTTTCGTTCACTCATAAAACTCAGAAAAACGTTGCGACGTGTGACATCATTACGTTGGAAGTGCTGGGTGAGAAACTTACGTCATGATGAGAGTCTCCTCCCCAGGTTCTCCCAGTACTCCGTCGACGAAGAGTGGCGAGCTGGTGAAGCTGTACTTGTTCCACTGCCTCCCTTCGTCGAAACTTAACCTGTGGACGACGGTGGTCGACTAACTCATGTTCGTCTCATAACTTCACATTCAGTCAGAACTCAGAAACAGCAGGAGCGAGACTCATCAGGCATCAAAGAGACTCCGTGACAATCATTAGTTTCTCAGTGCCGGTAAGGTTTTCTCTGGAACATTATCGTCCCCGCAGTTGAAACTCATTTGCTATTGTTTGACTACTCACTCCGACGCTTCCTCCGGGGAGAGGAGTCTCGCTGTGACAAATGGCATCTCTGTCATAATGACTCACCACAGGTGTCGGATGGGAAGCGGAGTGTGTCTTATTGCCACTAACGCTCCTCCCTGGTCCAGATACAGCACGGCGTACTCCTCATCAAAGATCTGTAGGAAGCAGAGAGATAAAAAAAAAAAAAAACGACAACCAGACAAACAAGAGCAATCACTCGACTGCGACATCTTGTTGCATGTTAAACACGACACGGTTTAGATGAATAATAAGGGGATGCTGGGAGACTCTCTCGTTCCTGAATAATCACACTGTTTGATTAAAGACAAGCAGCATAAATGCCAGGATTCTTCGTGCCACACATCTCACCTGTCTCCATGTGTTGCCGCCATCTGACGTGATGTAAACACTGATGTTGCTGCTGGTCAGTTCTGACCCGTAAGAGCCTGCAGGTGCAACACATGGACGTGAGTGAGGGTCTTTTCAAACATCAAATATCATAACATTTACTCTTCTTAATTAGTGCAAGATCATCTTTATCTTTAGACTTAGATTGTATCATCTTGTTCTTTCTCTTTATTTCTCTTTGTTCTTGTTCTTATTTTTTTTTATTCTTTTTTATGAAAAATTGCTGTATTTGCTGTGGATAATTTGGAAAAAAACAATTTCCTGAAGGAGACCTCCTGAGGGATCAATAAAGTTCTACCTAACCTTCTACCTATCACTTCCCTCTTCCTTCTTTCTTTTCTTTCATTGATATTTTTTGTTGTTGTTGTATACATCCATCCCTCTGTCTGTTATTAAAGTGTCCTTTTAATATCCTTCTTTCTTTTTGTTCTTTCTGACGCTTTCTTCTCTTGCACTGCAACCCCTTTATTCAAATCTTCTTTTTCTTCACTCTTACTGCCCTTCTTTTCTCCCATACCATACATCTCTCTTTTATTTTTATACATTTCCTTTTCACTTTCTTCCTTCCTTCCGTTCTTTCTTTCTTTCTTTTCATCAGATCTGAAATTATCTTTATCTATTGTTTATTTATCTTAATTATCTTTATTCTCCATCTTTCCTCTTTTGTATTTAAGAATCCATATTCCTATCTTCATGACTACTCTTTTCCTGACCTTCTTGTTATCCAATTTGTCTTTGTCCCTTCTGATCTTTAATTTGTTCCACCGTCCCATTTATCTGTTAACAAATCTCTCTTACTTTCTTTCAACTCTTCCTTTCCTTCTCCTTGATTGAATGAAGCCACATTTTAGTGTCTAAAAATAAACTTAGAATGTGTCTTTTATGCCGCTACTGTAATAAAACCACTTGTGTTTATTTTTTAATGTTGTTAAAGTAAATGAAGCATCCAGTTTCCCAGTGTGTAAAATATGAGTTCTTGTTTTAGATAGAGTGGCTGAAACCACACAAATAGGATTGCAAACATTTCTTTAGTTGCAACTGTATGTTTCTAAAAATATACCAAACCTCTAAATTGATGCGGCTGGGGAACTGTTGTGGTGTGCAGTATAGGGTGGTAATTATCCTGCTTCTGTGCATCTCCCAAATTAAGTGACAAATCCAGATTACTGATTCATTTTTTTTCTCTGGTCTTGACTTTATTAATTTGTGAGCTCCATAAAGCTTTGCAGACACTGTAATTACCAGAATAGAACTGTTAAGTAATTGGCACTATGCGGTTAAACACAGTGAGTCCAAAAATACATTCACACCCAGAGTGAACTCAGTGAAGTTTGAGTCGAGCTGTAATTATTTGCCATGATAAGCCTGGTGAGCAAGTATTAGAGCTAGATAAAAAACATTTTATATATTGATAAAGTGTGTGAAGAAGTATTGAAGATGGAAGAATAGCTTAGAGGAACAACTGTGGTTGCGAAATCACAAAGTCTATGATTGTAAAATATGTGAGATGGAAAGCATGAAGGGTATTTTGGTTTGGACAGGAGAAGAACTGCTGGATTGGTGCTGCCATGTTCAAATCCATTGATGCTCGATAGTCTCTTGTGTGGTCACCTTTTCTGTAGTGAATGTAGGGACTGAAGATCAAGATGGTGGATACAAACGGGGAGAAACGATATACTTTAAACAGAGTCAACCAACCACAACTGTAAGAAGTAAGAAGGTCTGGGTTTGGTGTCAGCAACAAGACTTAACTGAGCCCCATGGAAAGTCTTTCCTCTGTGGTGTTTAAAAGAGTTGTATAGCCTATAGACATTTCTCAATTAATCATGAGGATTGCAACACCACACACTAGTGCAGCAAAAGTTGATCTGGCCAGTGTGCTCCATGTCTCACATAGTTTTTACTCAAATATTTCTTCAAATTAAACCCAACAATTCACCTCCTCCACCTGTAGCAAACATGACAAATAATTAACATACTTCCACCACTGTCTTCATCCTCTTCTAAGTCGTCTAATCAGTCACCTCAAACCTCTCCAGAGTATTGGTCTGAGTGACTCATATCCGTTGTCTCTCTGACCCCGAAGAAAGCTACTAAGAATGAGATGCTCCGGGTCACATGATGCACACGCTGTGACTCACGTTTATGGTCGGACCATCAGTCACACAGTGATCACTGCCACAGCCATCGATCTTACGCTTCACGGCGAGTCTGTGAAACACCATGTGAAAGGTCGAAGACTGATAGGGAGACGTCAACTTGAGAAACCCAAGTACCCAACGTAACCAACGGTAAGGCGTCTCTGAAAGCTGTTTTAATTCACAATCATCACACTTAAAAGACCAAAGAGGTCTTAGGCAGTGACTCGAAGCGAGTGTTGATGTGTTATTGTCAGTGAAGATATACCCGGGAGCAAACATCACTGGGGTGTGAATCCATCGGATCCATCTGCTACTCCATCTTTTTACCCCCGAGCCACCATTTTTCTCTTCACAACTGTATCTTGTCTATTTGATTGTTGAGTCCAAACACATTGTTGACTGACCTCTGGAAGACCAGTCTGCTGGACAAACAACCGCAAAGCGGTACAAACCTGAGAATGCAGAGAGTGTTTTTGGGGACATGCTGAAATATTAAGGAAGGGAACTCGGTTAACGAAAATGGCGTGTTTCTGCAGTGGTGTTCTAAGTGTTTTCTCCTGTCCCTGTCTCCTCGAGTTTCGTCCAGATGAAATTGAAATGTAGAAAAAGTCAATTGTGAAGCTGATGGAAGGTTTTCCGTGTGTATTTTCACTTATTGGTTCATTTTCCATTTTCTTCCCTTTTATATCACAACCTTATGCCTAAAGTTATCTTTATCCAAAATGTTGTTTTAACGGTACGCACAAATGTAGATCAAAGTGCAGCTTGGGGGCAATATGCGGCCCTTTGCCTTTTTTCGGGCTCTTATGTGTCAAACTGAGTTTGTAGAAATATGTCAGTGTTCTCACAGCTTTGGGTTTGTATAGTAAGTAAGTAAGTAATATTTATTTATATAGCGCTTTTCGAGACCAGGGTCACAAAGCGCTTAAACAATCAAAACAGCACTCAAAAAAGTGATTCTGTAAATGGTGTCTGATATAGAGTTATTCAACTTAATATCCGTGTATATTTATTTCATATATATATATATATTTTTTACATTTTTTCAATTCATCTTCATCTTTTAAAACATTACTTTTAAATTCCATAAAAAAAAACGTTTTTAAATATGTAAAAACATTTGAAAACCATATAAATGTACAGCTTCATGACTTCAGTCAATTGATAGGGATAGAGAAGGCATGGAAGCGCTCTGGAACTGGTAATTCAGATATAACTGGCAGAACAAGATGGCACTGCTGACAACCTTCAGTTCTATCTCATAGTCTCCGAGAGCTGCTCATCACAAGCCCAGTCGGTTTGTCAGTGAAGTCCCAAGTCATACATGAGCGACGGTAGAACGAGTCAACAGGGGAATCTTGTGACCCCAAGAGAACTGGAGGGAAGTATGGATTCCTTCTCCTGAAGTCTCCAGTGACTGACTATCTTAAAAAAGAAGAAGACTTCCACCAACCTGATGCCACAATAATCCCGGGCGCAGATTCCCGGCTGGCGATGTTTCCGGATGTGTAAGGATTTGCGGACACGTGTAGATGGAGATGCAGAGAACAATATGGCTGTCGGGAGAGAAAGACCACCAGTTGGAAAACGAGAAGTAGGGAGAAGAAACAGTGATTCAGCAACTAGAGTGGTGTGTTTTATCAAAAGCTGAACGGCGGAAGCATTAATTATGATTGGGTTAACCTTTACCGACACAATTCTCATTAGCTGGCGGCCAAATGCCAGAGCGGCTGTCGGTGTGGTGACGTGACGTCCTGCAGTTTATTAAAACTCTGACATTCTCTTACTAATGGCTGGAAAACACATCAAGAAGTGTAACACTATCGCATAACTAAAGTTTGCTGGTTGCGCTCAAACTAAACAAGTTTACTCCATTAGATTTCTGTATTAAACATGATCATTGACTTCCCTGTTCTCTCCAGATATTCTCTCTTTTACTGTCTTAGATCTTCTGTTCATGTTTTATATATTAAGAAAATATGTTAAGAATAAAATAACCTGAACTATATTAATAATTAAAATTGATGGTAAAAAACATTAATATTTCACATTCATGGATGTTTATTTATTACATTTTCTTGGTCAAAAAAAACATTTTTATTTCAAATAATTTAATCTCTGCATATTTTGTTGAAATGTCTTAATATACAATATTTAAAAATAAATAATATAAAACGGGGCGCATGTCGACTTCATGTTGGCGTAGTGGTTAGCGTGATCTCCGCACACTTGGGGAAATTGTCCGTAGGTATAAGTGTGTGTGTGAATGGTTGTCTGTCTTTGTGTGTCCCGCGACAGACTGGTGTCCTGTCCAGGGAGTCCCCCGCTTCTCGCCCCGAAGAAACTGGGATTGGCTCCAGCTCCCGCGACCCCCATAAAGGATTAAGCGGCATAGAATATTAATGAATAAATAAATAATATATACCACGTGTTAAAGTGATTTTTTTTTACCCAAAATTCAGATTTGTACTGAACTACGGGTTGGGATTTTTAGAGTTGCAGAAATGCATGTCCATTTTACTTAAGTGACTGGAACAGCATCTTTAATTTCCTCCAAAATGACACTTAAGAACATCCAAATATCTCCATACTGCTCGTCAGTAATGTTACTTTCGTTGTCACACCTCGACTTGTTCCATAAAAACTTATATTTTAAGCAGAAACTGGAAGTACTCTTAGTTAACAGCGCAAGCGATCACAGCTGACATTAGCGTAGAGAATACACGGAAAGAAGTTCCCAACCCTTAGTCGAAAAGAGGATGAGCAGAATATGATTGAAGTTTGAATTTTGGGTGAACCATCACTTTAAACTGAAGTCCTGCTTCAGTCGAGGCCTGTGAGTCCTATAACTTCCTCTTGCCCCAGCTACCAAAAGAACTTTGCACAGCGAGCTCCAAAGCTGTCTGCTGACTTCGAGGTCTGACAGACGTTTGAGGGGAAAGAAGCAATCGCCTCCTGTCAGACGCCTCTTTCTTCTGCGCCTCTCAAATGGGAGGTCAGCTCGCTGGACTGAATCAAAATGGCTGACCTTTCAGCTCGGCCGCCTCGGAGCGCTCAGCTCTGACAGACGCTGCTCTTTGAGGGTTGGGCCCCTCGTCGCTGCGATGGAGGCGAGCTGACACATCGCACTCACCAGCAGACAGTGAATGCTGTTCCCTCTCAGGTCTCGGTCGGGGGCCTGCAGCAGCCGCCAGTCTCGTCCGCGGTTGTAGGTGATGTGCGTCTTCACCTGGCTGTCCGTCTTCTTGTTGGCCAAGAACATTCCTTTGATTCCAGCCACCTGTACACAAAACATACTTGTACGAAGCAACAACTCACTTTTCATACTTCATAATAAACTTTGATTGGAAAATGAGATGTAATCTGATTTGATTTAAATGTGAAATTAATGAATTTAGTTAATTAACTAAGTTATAGCATGGACTCACTCAGATTCCGCTTCATAAGTGTTCAATGGTCCATGGTTGACTTCACTATCACTAGATTTTTTTTTAATTTCCCCCAGCCCTATCTGGACCAGGTAGTCCTCTGGTGGTCATCGATCAGAACTTCCTGAAGCTCCATCTCCTCTTCCACGTGTGACAGAATAACATGAACGGAGCAGTTGAGGGCAACAAACCTGTCATAGAACATTTTTGGGAGTTGGCTGATGCTTCAATCTGCCCTGGAGAGAGATTAAAACGGCAGTTTTCCAGGTGCAGACTCCAATCAAAGTGTTGATTTGATTTGTGTGCAAAACATCCTCAGGACATGATCAGCTTCATTAACCAGCTAATTGTTTGGCTCGTAGATTGTTGTACGGCATCAGCGCGGGTCAGAAACTCACACATTTCCTTCAACTGAGAAAAATCTCTTAATTTAGGAAATTATCTCTCAACACGATCTGGAGTTTATAATCAATGCGTTTGCGTCTTCTCGTTTAGACTATTGTAACAGTTTATTTTCGTGTCAACAAGAAGGATCTGTCTCGCCTGCAGTTAATGCAATACTCCGTGGCGAAAATTCTGACCCGCTCTAGTAGAAGAACTCACATTTCTCCGATCCTTAAAACTCTTCACTGGCTGCCAGTTTCTTTCAGGATCATTTTTTAATTCTGGTTCTTATTTTCAGATCTATTCATGGTCAGGCTCCTCCTTACATCAGTGATCTGATCCAGACTTACACCCCAGCTCGGGCTCTGAGGTCTGTGGATCAGAATCTCCACACACCACCGGACCAGAGGAGAGAAATCCTTCCAGGCTGTTGCTCCTAAGCTTCCGAACGATCTTCCTCTCCCTCAGTGTTTGATGATCTACTGTTTCCTTCAAGAAACATCTTAAGACATTTTTAGTTGTGCTTTTCCCTAATATGTTTGTCTTATGTGTCTTGATCATTTAAAGTATATACTGTATGTTAACTGTGTATTGTTTGTGACTGCTAAAGCACTTTGTGACCCTGGTCTAGAAATATCTTTAAAAATAACATTTTCTTACTTACTTACTTACATGATTTTTGTCAAGTCCAAATATCTGAATATCAAGACAAAGTTCCTGAACTCTACCTGATGGTCATTAGAGTAACAGAGCTTCCATACTTCAAACTAATCCAAGGTTATGATTTGATTTTGTCAGCAACATCTTGAGTATCAAATGACATGAATCATAACAGTAAACCAAACATCCATTGGAGCCGGAGTGATGATGAATCTCCTCGACCACCGATGCAGTGAATCAGATGGAGAATAATTTATATAATCATAGACTTATTTAGAGTGTTTACCTTTATTTCATATTTCTTATAAAACTGTAAGAAGGTCTGATGCTTAAGTGGGATAAAATTTGGACTAGGTTTTTTTCTATTTAGACCTCTTTATTAAACTATTCCAGTTTCTAATTGAAAAATTACAATATTAAAATGACGAATTACCATAATGTTAGCTTGGGGTTGAAAAATGTTCTTCCTGTAGCATTGTACGAAGGTCTGTAGCTTCCCAGCATATGTTGACTTAATTGGGATCTGTATCCCAGATTTTCCTAGTTGTGTGTGGGTCCACTTGTGTCTTACAACATCTCATGTTTAATTCAGGGGTATCCTTCCGTCTTCAGTAGAGCAGTTGAGTTCTAATGTTGGTAGGATGTTTAAAACATGAGACGTACGACATGCTCTTGACACACGTTAACACATGCTGACTGAAGACAGACCTTCAATTCCAACTGCTCCTATTCCTGTCTACATCACTGGATCAGGTCCAATTTGTCAAGCCATATCTGCCCTCATTCATCAAACAAAGAAATAATGTCATCATTCCTAAAATCCATATCTCTGGCACGAGGCCGTCTGTGCTTTGCCTTCATCAGCATTTTGCAGCTGTTTTGTATTCATACAATGTGCTTTAGAGTCTGGCGGCCGACAATCGAGGACCTCCGTCCAAAACATCTACACCATTTCATCATCTCTGCAATGGGCTCTGAAATATTGATCGACATTTATCATAAACTTCCTTCCATCACATCTGCTTATTAAACCCCCCCCCATACCCCCACAAATCAGATCTAAAGTAGAGACTCGCCAGATCGTGACTCACTGGAGATGTGAGCTGTTTACCTCATACAGGTCCACCATGACGTTCCCTTCAGGGCCCATGCTGCTTACAACGTTCTCCAGCGCCAGAGTGTAGTAGACTCCTGAGGTGTCTGAGACATAAAGGTTGTAGGTCTCGTTCTGGTTCCACTCCTGGACGGCAGCGACGACTCGGTTCTCATCTGTGCTGATCACGTGTAGGTCCTGTGAAACGAGAGCATGCTGAAGGTCTCAAAGAACCAGATAAAGTAACGTCAAGATAAGATTAATTGCAGATGTTGAGGTATTTTAAGCATGTTTTAATAGACCTTGTTTCAGATAAATTTAACATGCCTAATGGGTTGTGTCTTTCCTCACTTTCCTTGGATTTCTGGCGTTCCCTTACTAATGTTGAAGAGGGTAATGTCTAGTCATAAAAAAAGTATAGAATCATGTACTTGTAGGAAACTAGATCTCTCTTGAGGTAGGTTAAACTTGGAGGAGGCCAAGGTGAGATTGTGTTCAACCAAAATTAAAATTTCACTCATTTTCCATTCACCCTCATGTCTATGATGGTTGGGATTATTTTCAGAGTAATCTGTTTTTATTAGAGTTATAGACAACATTATTATGTTCGATCTAATGTAGCGACTGGAGATTTTTTTCGTTCCACACTAAAAACATCCAAATACCTCCATACTGATCATCTGTAATGTCCATTTTGTATTAAAGCGGAAGTTTAAAGAAGCATAAAGTACATGCATACAAGAAAGTCTACGGGTAGATTGTAGACAGTGGACTGTATTAGCTCTTAAAGCGCTCGCAATATTTAGACCCAATACATTTTTATCGGAAAAAATTCCTCATGTTGAGGCTTCAATACAAGATGGCTGTTACAGACGAGCAGTATGGAGGTATGTAGATCTTTCCTTAGTGCGTCATTTTGGACAAAGATGAAGACGAAGCTTCTGAACTGAGCATCAGTCGCTACATTAAAATGAATATATATTTTTGTCAATAAAGGAACAGATTATTCTGAAATAATCCAGACCCTAAATCGACATGAGGGTGAGTAGAAAATGAGTGAAGTTTAAACTTTGGGTAAACGATCACTTTAAATAGGGTATTCTACAGATTAGGCCCTAGCAGCAAAACCTTTTGTAAATTCCTGGTTACAATATTCAACATATTACAATGACTCTTTCTGCTGCTGTTGTCACACCATGCTTCTGATATCCGCCTCAGTGACTCTACATCTGTATTCGCACGTTTCACAATCATTAACACAATGCCGGCTTTTTGGGCAGAGATCAGGCAGCTGAGACCACACTGTTTGGTTTTAGGCTTCATGCTGAGCCAACAACACCTTGCAGTGATCTGACAGCCCCGCGCTCGCCTCAGGGCGTGGTTGAAAAAAAAACAAACCGAGTTTAATTGTGACGGGAGGAGACGAGCGAGGCATCGCACACAAGCATCCTCATGGAATAACAATCAAGGACCATCACCTTTGCTCTCGCTTCCTCCATAAATAACAGTAACGCAGCAGCCGCGGATCGTTTTACTTTGACGTATGTGTCTTTGATTGCGGCCCAGAATCTCAATTGGTTTATTAAGTGCTTGGTAATCCAGGCACAAGTGCTGCCAGAGGATTAATTAAGATGTGTTATCAGTTTATTTAATCATGTCTTTACCTTGGGCAGGGTGTACTTGGGCAGCTTCATCGGCGTGAAGACGTCTCTCTTGGCCGACACGTAGTAGATAGGCCTTCCAGCGGTCGAAACCTTCCCAGGATAGAATGGAGTGGGAGAATGTTTGAGAAGATGAAGTCGCACTGATACAAAAAAGTAAATCTCTGACTGATGTAAAGTGATGATAATCTTTGAATATATATATATATATATATATATTTATATATTTATATATATATATATATATACAGTATATGTATTGTATATATGAAGTAAAAGCATTAAGTCAGATTCCTATAATGCATATAACAGTATATCAATATTAACTGACATGGAAAAGTATTAATATATTATGACTGATGATGATTTTTTCTCTCACTGTATCCTCTCTCACTCTTTTCTCAATCCCTCTATCAACTTCCCCAACCCTCCTGGCAGGAGCACAGCAGGAGACCATCAACTCTGAGTTTGGTTCTGTTGAGGTTTCTGTTTTTCCTCACTACTGTCATTCTTTCATTCACTCATTGTTGTACCCCTGGGATCTGTTTTTCTTTTTTTTTTATCAATAAAGTCAAACTTAAAGTGTAAAGTGTCTTCAGATAACTTTGTTAAATATTTAACACTTTAAATAAAATTGAATTGTTTTTTTCAATATATTGCCAAGGCCATCACAAGGATTTAATAGTTTTATAACAACTGTGTAATATCGTGAAAGTGCTTTGAATCGGTTAGGTTAGTGAAGATAACATTGTTTGACGTACCTGGACAAAGACGTACTCGTCCTGCACCACTAGAGAATTGGGGTCAATGTAGCCCGGGAATGGCTTGCCCTTGTTGGCGTCACTGCAGTTCTGCAGCTTACAGGTCACATAGAGCGCCTCTGCTCTCACACACAAAGACGCATGGCAGTCATGACATCAGCATTGGTCATCAGAAAAATGAAGAAAGACAGTCTTCATGTTGGACCCGACGAGGTTATAGCTTTCTAAATTACTCGTGTCAGTGAGGTGGTCACCAGTTAAGGTGAGAGGAGGCGACAGACCAATTGCTTTTTCTTCCTTCAATCAATGGGGGGAGAACAAATCTGTCCTCACCAGTTTGTCTATCTGAGCCTTCATTCAATCAAGGTTGGACTTCTTTTTATTTTCAAGGTATTCTTCAGAGGATACTTAAAAAACCTGTTTCACTGTCATGGCTCCAATCGAGCCCTGGCAAGTGCTTGTTCTTATTTCTCTGTGTGAGTTTTATGTTCTGTCAGGGTGAGGGTGTTATTTGAAGGGAGTAATGTCCACCTGTCAGTCATCCAACCAGCAGGCCATGCTTTTGAAATATTTTTATATTGCGGGGTTATTAACACTTTGAAAGTGGGAAATTGTTTCTGTTATTTCAGGTCTCCGAGATATTTAGAGAAACCTCTGTTTGATTTTGGACTGTTTTAACCTATAACTATGTTTCTAACCACTTGAAAACTGGAAGAAGAAATATAAAGCGATCTTTAAGATTTTGGATTATTCTTTTTTTCCGATTGGTATTCTATAGGCACCCTGGTGTCCTCCCAATGTCAACGTCTATCTGTTGTCGTCCAGTTGTTGAAACATATGTAGACTTGATATCTCTATTTTACATCAGTTTCAATAAAACTGTAAATTATTTGATTTTTTTTTTACATGTAGTTACATGTTTGCTTTGTAAACATCAGAAAATCATATATATATATTTTTTAAACATTTTCCCCTTCAGTAAACCAAATTGTAAACATAATTCAAACAGATTTGAAAAGCTTTCTCAAATATATGTTTTTTTTAATGTTGTTGATTGAAACTTACATTCAAAATAATAGGTTTATTAGTAAGCCATTGTTAAGTTTATAGAATGGTTTGTTAGTGAAGTACACAGATGAGGTCAGGTTTTTGCTTGAGACTAAATCTAGTCACTCTAATTCTCGATAAGGTTCGACACATTTTTACTCCCAGCTCAATGTTCCTGACACGACAGGCCGACAGAATTCAATTACTCACGTCCTTCCGAGATGATAGTTTCCAGGTGAATCAAGCCAGGCTCTTTATCCAGTCCGGTCTTGGACCTGAAAGGAAGACAGAATTAGTTGAGGGTTTTCATCCCCTGGTTCGACAGTGAGGAAAAATCGTCACACGGGAAACATGTGGTAAGAGCAGCTTCTGTGTCTTCATCCGTGGTAGCAGTTCTAAGTGAGATATCCAGATGTCTCTGATCGCCTTAAATAATCATTAAAGCAGTGCAAGTGAGAAGTTCTTGGACTTAAAATAAGGACACAAGTGAAGTCTTGGGCCATCGCGATGGCGCATCAGTGGTGTTGGTGATTTCCCAGATGAAACACAGCTGTGAATACTATGACCTACTTAGCTACAGAACATTTCCATTTCCACTAAATAATCCATCCAGGTATCCGAGAACAGAGAGAGGCGGGCTAAGACAAACCCTTTGAGTCGGTGACATTTCAATTAAACTACACTCTTGAGATGGAGCTGTTGCCAAATGTACAAATGGAGGGATCCACGGTTGTTTGGAGGCTGGTTGTTCATCCTCCCTCCCTCTCTGCTGCCTCATTACCACGGCTTCCACCACACCTACCACACTGAGAGCTTCCAAAAATAGCTCCCTGACAGTCTCTGCATTGTGGATGCCCCAGGCTACGTTCACTCCCGACTGCCCAGCTTGTTACCGCTCTGACACTTTCTATACAGTTTCACAAGGCTTTCTTTCGGGGCACTAGAGTTTTCCCTGCTAAAATCTGTAAACAAGCAAAACATGGATAATAACAGTGATTATGTGGCCGGTCTGGAGGCCACATCATTTGACAAGAGAAAGCAGACTAATCCGGCTGGTTTTAATCTCGCTGGAAAACAAAACTCAGATTGTATCTAAAAAGTCAATTTGAACACCGTCGGCCACACAAAGTTCTCCGGAGAGGAAGCTCATGAATAATAATAGTGTTAAAACGATTTTTGGCTCATCAGCTCTTTAGTTAGTGAAGAGTTTGGACGAGGCTCCAGAAGGTCATATTTACCACATCCCAGCCTAGATGGAGTTTTCAAACCAGCAGGAAATAAGACACTGTAATTTACTGTTTCTGTAGGTGACAAAGAGCCAAGAGTGCTACACGGTTTAGAGGAGAGAACAGTTGACTTTTTTCATCAGGAAAGGACACAGTTTGATAAGTAAGTAAGTAAGTAATTTATATTTGTTGAGCGGTTTTCCAGACCAAAGTCACAAAGCGCTTAAACAATCAAAACAATACTCAATAAACGATATACTTTAAAAGATCAAGACACATAAGACAAACATAGGAGTCTCAGAGAATGAGAGGAGCCTGCGCAAATAAAAATGTCTTTAGATGTTTCTTGAAGGAGTCAGTAGATCATCAAACACAGAGGGAGAGGAAGATCGTTCCAAAGCTTAGGAGCAACAGCCTGGGAGGATTTCTCTCCTCTCGTCTTGAACCGTGTGCCATCATCAGATTCTGATCCACAGACCTCAGAGCCCGAGCTGGGGTGTAAGGCTGGATCAGAATCTACTGATGGAAGGAGAAGCCTGACAATGAATTGCTCTGAAAGTAAGAACCAGCTTTTTAAAGTTGACCCTGAAAGAAAATGGCAGCCAGGGAAGATATTTAAGTCATCATTCAGTATCACAACTTCTTGTGGTTGAGACCAGACGTGCTGACCAGTGTTGCTGTAAAAAGTTGTTAATTCTCACCGTCTTTTTAATGTAAGACAGGAACTCTACTCTACTTTGTTTTGGGTTTGCCCTAGGGCCTCCTCCCATTTAAGATGCCATCACAACTAACATCTCTAATGGTTCTACTTTGAGTCTCTGCTGGATGACTGTCCATCTCTAAAGAAGAGTTGATCTTTTGAGGACAGATGTTTTGTCTTTCAGTTCAGCTGCACCGATCTATCTATCTCCAATCTTCCTTAAGCTGTGAGTCCAAGTGCAGAAGATCTCTTCTTCTTCCCACTGAGAATAAAAGTTCTGATGGGAGCTGTAGATATTTTAGGAAGCACTAGCAGTCTTTCCGCTTACTTTGTATTATATTCATATTATATTTGTGGGTTGTATTTTTTTGTGGTTTTTCACTTTTTGTCACCTCAACATAAGAGTCAAATTTAATGCTGTAGCAGTTTTCAAGTGGTGCTATTTTGTTGATGTTTTACTTCTACACTAAGTTTTACTCTCACTTGCAGTGCAGGTTTTTAACTTTTATGGCTCTTATGGACACCTTTCTGGTCGCGTTAGCATTTTTCTCATCATTTTTGTTCCACTCAGTTTGTAACGATTCTCATGGGACTATTTTTGTTTAAATGATCTCCTTATAACAGGGAGTACTGACCTGCTTTGGGTGAATTACTGGACATAAAAAAAAGGCAAACTAGAAATTGTACGTGCCTAAAAAGGATTGTGAAATGACGGCAGAGCTATTGAGCAAATATTACCTCTCCCATCTGAAATTTGCTGGCATCTCTATGAAGGTTAGAGACATTAAACAGAAGAACAGGACTCAAACAACTTCTCAAGGCAGGGAAACATTTGAAGGTCAAAAGCATCTGAAGGGAAAAGCTATTTGACCAATTTACCCTCCAAGATGTGCTGCCCAGAGACAGCAGGTGGTCCAGAACAACTGTGAGGTCAGAGCCATGCCACATTCTTCAGATTAAATTGAAAGTATTATATTGCTTCTTAAACAAAAAGGGGGTGATACATGGTATGAGTACTAACAATAGTTCAGTCAATATATGCTAATACTAATATTACTGCTTCACAAATACACAACTTTATGGACTGGATTTGTCTTTGCAGTTAGTGGGGAGAGGGTGAGTACCATGAGTACTGTGTGTTGGGATAAAGAAAGGGTGAAGGCAGTACATTTCTTTTGCCAGTTTTGTAGTGATTGCAATAACACAATTAAAGCTACATTTTCTCAGCAGTTGAACTGAAGTAAGATCACAGAAAGAAAGTTGAGAGATCACTTTCTTTTAAATATTCAGATAGAACCCTGAAGCACAAACCATTTTGACAGCGTGAATATGGGGCACTCACCAGTAGAACCGATTGGGAGCGACTCTCTCGTGCACCAACTGCCATCGACGTCCGAACTCCACGGAGCTGTACAGCTGCAACGAGAAAACACCACTTTAAAAATCTTTTGCGAGTGTAACAATAACCCCAATGTAGAGTCTATTTCAGTTCGAGTTTCAGGCTGTGATTTTCTTTCCGTGATTCTTTTAGCCTTCTCAACATTCCATGTAATTAGATTAACGTTTATACACACAGCAAAGGAAGAAGAAGTGCTTAAAGACATTTGAAGGTATAAACACCTTCTCTTCACTTCCCACGTTATGTTGATTCTGCCTGACAGATTGAAGCTCCACAAAATATATAGATGTTTATATATATTGTGAGAGTTTGTTAAAAGTTATTTTATTTGTATCAAGATTTTCTTGTTTCAAAGTAAAAGCTGGAACCTTCTAGTCAAGATTATAATCTCTATGATAACATACTGATCGATCCTTCCAAACAATGCTGCACTCTGAGATTCACACTTAAATGATATAACCCGTTATTTTTGTGGCTAATAAACAAATGTTTACATTTTCGCATGGTCACTCAGGCTTAAAATAAATGCTGAAACCTGCTTCATGGTTCTGTTTGTCAGTGTTATTTGTCAGAGAGAGCAGGTGTGTTTGCAGAAGTCGGAAAATCAGTCCTTTAAAGCCGGCATCAGAGAAATAAAACTGGCAGCACGTTTTAGTGGGTGAGTACCATATATAGCAATAATTCACAATTATTTTAAAGGCAACTAATGTATTGATTTAAGTGTGTCTTAAATTGATCTTATACCTCTATTGGACTCATCAGTATGTGTGTCTGTTTGTACAAAGTTGAATTATTGAAATATTATTCAAAATATTGAAAGAAAATTCACAAGGGTTAGGATACCCTTGTGTTGTCTCAGGGTCAAGGTGACCTGAAGGCCTGAACATAAATGTGTTTGTGGTATCCCTTGTGTTGTCTGGGTCAAGGTGAACGACCTCCTCAACTCATATGTATTTCTGAAAGCAAGGGAGGTCATAAGGGTTAAGTCTTGTTTACCATATACACACCCCCTCTACTGTGATTGGTCAAGCATCAAGGTTTTTCAATGTGCCAATGTCACCAATCCCAGAAGTCTTACTAAACAATTTCAATAAAGTTCTACCTAACCTAACCTAAGTCTCCACCTCCAAGAAACTTGTTGTATAAACAAAGTGGGATGTGATTACAGCTGGCTGGAGGAGGAGTGAAACTTTGCTCTCGTAACCTGTTGTTGCCCAGATTTAATATGGGGGAAAACTTTATAAAGTAATAACTTTAGAATGGTCATGATGAGGGACTTACTTATCTTGCAGAGGAATAATTCAACATTTGAAACATGCAAGTAGGTCAGCAGAGTTAGGTTTTGACATTAGTTGTTGGACTGTTTAAATATTAAACCAAGAACCTTCCAGATGCCAGTTACACAAAAACCTCATGGGGTCCAGATCAAAACAGTCAAAGACCCGTTTTTGCCCTAATGACCTTGTTTACCCGGGTCTGTTTCACCACACCATTGTCTCCATCTTCTCCACCCTGCATGCACGCCCTTCTTCACCTCCCTGTTTTCCCTACCGACTCCGTTTCTCTTCAAAAACTACAGCAATCACATTGACGCTAACACTGATAATTAGAAGCAAGGTAATGAAAAGTGCAATATTTTGATAAAAGTAATATCATCAAAAACTGCATCCAAACCTTCCTTCAAACAAACTTAGGGATGTGTTTTATTCAACTTCACAGCCAGCTTTGTTAGCAAAATTAACGGATACTTAAAATAACAGGTACCTAAAAATAAATGATGAGGCATTCAGGGGACATGGTCTAAGCATATGCAAAGGGGAACTTGTGATCGAGGGGACAATGTGGAGGCGGCAGCTGGGAAAATCACTTTGACTAATTAGGCTCCTGCAGCAAGTTAGCTCAAAGCCAAGCCGAGCATGGGGGGGAGATCTCACCTCACCGCTCTCTCAATCAACAAATGCAACTTTTCAGGGGAGCCAAGAAAAAGAACAAAGACTTGAAATCTCTGTGTGGTAGTCAATAGCCGATTCCTCTTTTCATCAGTGAAAAGTGCAGATGTTTTATATCTTATTTTTCAGGTCGATACAATGGGTTGCTGCAAAAAAGTATAAAACTAAACTAAAATGGCTCCCATTCAATGGTCCCTTGAATTTTTTTTGTTGCGTCAGAGCAAACACATATTCTACCTGAGCAACTTCAGACGTATTGTAGTTGGCCAGTCGCACGTCCATTCACATTACATGAGGTTAAATAAAATGATCATACATTAAAGAATTTACAATTCTGTTGAATACTTTAAATCACATGTCAATGAACAAATTAAATAAATCATTTAAATAAACCAAAATCTGAGGTTGGATCTTTATTTTTGTGCAGAGCCTGACATCTTGTGCAGCATGATCTGTGGATCTCAGTGGCGGGCCTTCTCTGCTGGCCTAAACATAATCAGAAAATAAATTACATTTTTATCAAATAATAATAATATACATATAAATATATATTAACTATAATAATCTTATTCTAGCTGACCTGTCCCAGGCAGGAAAAAGGTTTGTGCGCCACTTTCAAAGCAGCAACTACAAGCGGTATCCTTGGCTCACACGTTCAGAGAGGAACCGCAAATTGTACTTCTGGGAATGTCTGTCGTTTGCAACAGATCGATTTGGTGTTTGGAGCCAAACTGGATTTGCAAACTTGAATTGCTTAACCACGAATGCAACGAGACACCAAATGACGATTCATTTAAGGGAACACGATGAAAGCGCCGAGTCCAACTACGTGGAGCTTCTTTCTTTTCTCACTGAAAATAACACAGGATTGCACTACCACCTGTCAAACGAGTGTTTACCTGGACGTGAGGCAAAATACAAAACAACCTGATTTATGCTTTTGCTGGAGTGATGGGAGAAAAGATCAAAGCGGAGATTAAAAAAGCACCCTTTGTCGCTGTTATGTTGGACGAGACGACAGATGTGGGTAATGTAGCGCAGCTCGCACTCGTCCTGCGTTATGTGACGGACACAGGTTTCAAGGAGCGTTTTGTTACATTTGAAGATGTAACTACTGGCAGGCGTGGTGGGAAATGCACGGCCAGCCACAAGTGGATCCTGATACAGTTTTCTACAACTGATACTAGGTAAGTTCTCAGTTTGGGGGGGATTTCGTTTTTTCACTACGAACTATGACCACTGTGAGTTTAATACTTGAGTGTTGCCAAACTGTGTTCAAGATTATTTGTGTTTAAATGTATTAGGATTCTGAACTTTTAAACCCAATTTAGTTCCATACGGAATACCTCACACAAACTTCCTGTCGAACAACTGAGACCCTCTTATAAATCCAAGTTCCATTAGAAACCAGGGAGTGAGATATCTCCATGTGTCCACTATATCCATTAATACCTGTAAAAAATGTGGTATTAAATATAAAAAATATGAAACAGGACTAAGTCAGTGGAGCGCAAGGATAATGGCTGACTGGTTTATTTAGGATTAATTTAAACAAGTTTTTATCTTTATACTTTACATTTCCTGAGCTGCAACAACATTTCCAATGTCCTACTTCCAGTTCTGCTGATAGTTATGGTTGGAGTAAATCATCAACCTCATTATGTTAATCTCTATTGTACTGTTTCATTCTGCGGATTTCCAAATCTCTCAGCAGTCGCTGCTGAAATATCCCAAACAGGTGACTTTTAAAAAGCTATAAGAAGCTTAGAGATTAAAGGAAGTTTTATTTTTGGCGTAGAAATCTGAGACTGATTTATTGCAAAACTTCTGCTTTTGTTGCCTGAGGCTGCACACATCAGCAGAGTTTGGTGGTTTTAAAAGCACCAAAGTGACTCACTTTGACAAAACAGCTCATAATATAGGAAGTAAAACGAATGATGGAGATTTATAGTAATGAGACCAACAGGCTGATGATGCAGTGCCAAGCTGCTGTGGGAAGTTTTAACCCTTAATCCACAAAAACTTAAGCATTGATTACGACTCATATTAGCTGTGGCATTTAAAATCTGGTTAAAGATAAGGTTGGGAGAATCTGCATTGATGGTGGTCTTAGTGTGCTCAGTCTCTGGTACAGTCCAACATGATTTGTGAATTTCCCAGGCTTGGGCTGCATTCTGTGCCAATGAGTCTAAAGCTGCTTTTCTCTCTTTCAGAGCAAGTAATAGTTTTCTTTCATTAAACTTGTTTTCTGCCAAACACCTGGCTGTGCCACCTGGTGCGTTGTCCTTGTAAGTCTATGAGTAAGTTCAACAACTTATTTTCGCAAGAAACATTTTCCCGCGATGCATTAATGTTCTCAGAAACTCACCGAAGCTTTATTCAGAACCAGATTTGGAACAGGTGACATGATATACAAGGAGCTACTACAAGTCCTGAACAAAGCTGGGTCTTATGAAAAGCCTTTTTCATTATAGACAGCTCTGTCGGACGCAGCGGAAAAGATCTCTGTTCACCTCCATAAGAACAAGGTCTGCATCAACTCCTCTACGTCTCTGTTTTCATTTTACCAATAATCACTGATGACACGTTTGTGCTGCATTCAATGACACAGGAATGGTATTAGCTTATTAGTTTAAGTTGTTGGGGTTTAACAATTCCTGGGTTTTTGATTTCATAAAAGATGTTGATGAGTTTTCAATGTCACTTTTGAAAGCCACTTATTTCAATTCAAGCCTAGATCAATGTCGTTGTGCACACATTCATTTTGTTGTGATTCTTTTCAACCTACTTTTTGGATCGTTGGTTGGTTCAAGTGGTGCATAATTAAATGTTGTTGCATTAATGGCTATTGGGCTTCTCCACCTCTGATACAGGCAAAACATTTTCAAGGGGCTTAGAACTTTGAGGAAGTATAGGAGACGACTGTTACAGTTGTCGAGCCTGTGGGGCAGTACAATGATAGCCATAACATACCAGTAAAAACTTTTCTTAAGGAAAAAGTGAGTGCAGATGTAAAAGTGAGAGAAGGAACTGGAGAGTCAAAGCCGCTCTGGAAAGGATTGATGGGAGTTATTATGGTGACTAGTTAAAGTGACATTCAGAATAAGCTAATATCTGGGAGATAGATGAGAATATAATCTCTTTGAAGGAGTCCTCTCCCTTGCCTAACATGTCTCGAAAAACTCTTTGCTTCTTGAACCAGATATAGAGACCCTCATCAAACTGTTTTAGAAACTCACTAGACTTCACAGTAGACTGGGGGCACTCTAGAAGCGCTCGCGATGTGTACTTTTGGTTTATATCGCTTGTTATTTTTTGCAACTTCTGCAACAAAGAAGTGTAAAATAAATACTTATTTAAGTTTTTCCAGAATAATTCCTCTTGTCAAGGCTTCAATACCAGAGGGACGTTACAGACCAGCAGTTTGGAGGTATTTGGACAAGCACCAGCCCCTATATTAAAATGAACATACATTTGTGTCTGTAACTAAAAAAAGGAACAGATTACTCTGAAAATAATCCCTTAGTCGACATGAGGGCGAGTGGAAAATTAGTTTTTTTAATTCTCTGTGAACTATAACTTAAAATAAAATTTGTACACAACAAAATCCTTTGAATGCTCAATTTTACAAGCAGCTGTAAAGGACTCTATACAGAAAGTACTTGTATGCATAGTTTGTTTAAATACTGCAATGTGACCTCAATTGTCACACCAGAGTTTTCAAATGAGATGCGATATGGAACCAAAACCCTTGAAGGCCACATACATTTACTGGATGGGCCCGATTCGACCCTTAGGACTAACCTTTTGGTCGTGGCTGTAGGCCAGGATCCAGTCCTCCTGCTCTGGGTGGAAGAGCAGGCTGAGGATGTAGAAGCCGAGTCTGTACTTCTGGTACGTAGCTCCTTCATCCGAGCTGATCAGAAGACTGTTCTCCACCTCTGGGTCGGTGAGCAGCATGATCTGTGGATCCAAACAAACACACATTAGTAAAATCCAGGCGTTGAAAGGTAAGTAAAGCTTGATTATGTCATTATGGTTCAGTCTATTGGTTGTGGCTCATGGGTGTTATCCTTCCTCCTCCCTTCACTGCTCAGCCTTCAGAAGTCTAATTTCCCACAAGCACTGTATTTTTTAATTTTCAGTTCAACACCAACCTTTTCCTTCTTGGCCAAATTTTGGCTGGGTCCCCAGAAAGGCCACAAAGAAACCTCCAGACAAATAATTGAATGAGCAGACTTTAGAAACACACTGATCGCCCTGGAGCTTTTACAGCCACTGAGAGTTCAAAGAACGTCTTAATCTCTGAATTGATGAGTCTGCAACTGTATTCATTATTTGCTCCCATCGTCTTGTGCCCATTGATTCGTAGTCTAAACAAGCATGAAGCACTTTTTTTTTTTTTTACAAATTAAATCCACATTTTTACATATTCAATTTTTCTTCTTTGGCAGGAGATTATCCTACAATCTGGCAAGGATTTGATCATACAGCTTCATGCTGTAAAAGGAGGATACCTCCAACCAGAGAGTCAGCAAGTTCTGTTCCAGACTACTTGACTCTGTGCTGCCTCTAGACTAATTCTCTTCTACCTGATGTTATTTAGTCTCTGCAGCTGATTCAGATGACAGCACCTGCCAAAACCTCACATAAGGCACCCTTCCTCCAAATAAAGATCAAACTAATCAACTTTTTGAGCAGTAGAAATGACCATGAAGTAAAATACAATTCTAAGGAATTATAAAAAAAGAGAGGATTTTCTTGTCCAAATGCGTAATTTGCTCAAAAATAATGCCTTCTTCTTCTTTTCATTCCGGCCGCTCTCTTCAGGGGTCACCACAGCAAATCATCCTCCTCCATATAAGCCTGTTCTCTGTATTCCCCTCTCTCACACCAACCAACCTGTTCATGTCCTTAAAATGAATGCCTGACAGTTTTAATTAAACTCATTTTGCATATTCAGGGACGTTCCATCATGCCCTCGGAAACGTTCATTTTGCTTTGACCTCCTGTTTTGATGACATTTAATTAATGTTGCAGCGACACAAAATAACTGTTAAAAAGAGCTCAAGGACCTCAATTAGAAGTTCTTTATAAACGATTATATTGTTGAGTGACCTTAGAATTTTCCCATATTTTGATAATACAAGACACTAGAAAAACACATCTACTTAAGGATTCCCACTCTTTATGTAGTACTTAGTTAAGGCAGCTTTGGCAGCCTGTTTGGTAATGATCCCACCAGCTTAGCACACTTTGATTTGGGGTATTTTTCCAATTTTACTCCGATCTTCTTCAGATCTCTAAGGTTGGATAGGTAATGTCGCTGCACAGTGATTTACGGGTCTTCCAGAGATACTCAATAGTACTTGATAGGGTTCAAGAATGGATCACTCTAGGACTTTCACACACTTGACCTCCGAGGGCATATGTGCTCTGGAGCAGGTTTTTATCCAATATGTTTCTCACACATACATATATTATATAATATAATATAATAATTATAGTCACTATGCTGATTCATTAGATCCCTATCTGTTAATGTGAGGTCAGTGCAGTACAGGACAGGAAGTCTGGAATAGAAAGTAACTAAAATGATAGACCGCAAGAGTGAGCCTCAATCAGATCACTTATGAAGAAAGGCAGGAAACTTACGTTCAAAACCTTTTATTCTCAATCCATAGCAGCAGCCAGAACACAAAGGCTTACAATGGGTTTGGAAATGCCCTTTGGCATGGCAATTTCTCTGTGGCCATTATGTTGTCAGACAGCAGAAAGAACGAGAACAACACCATCCTCTGCAATATGGCACACTGTAGATTAAGCCATGGTGAGTCATCTAGAATTACCGGGGACTATGTGCAATGTCTGGAACATATAAATGTGACATTTAAAAAAAACTTGATAGATTAAAAAAGAATATATAGTGTTTATGTTAGTTCCCTTCCTGTTTTGTTTTTTATACCCTTCACTAGGAGTGAGGTCTACGGCTTAGTTGATTTGTGGAGGTCACTCTTCTTGTAGAGCTCCTAAGAAGGAAGAGATCACCAGATGATCAAGTCTCCCGACAAACTTTGGCTCAGCTCCCGATCGCTACCTGAACTTGAGCATTTGGATATTCCTGACACGTTTTTGTTGCAGTGCTCCTGTCTTCTTGATTTGTTTTGTTTTGGATTTACCCTTTGTAGGTGACTTTTGGATATACTTTCGTACGTTCGACTGTTTCCGTTTCTGGGTCCCCTGACCCTCCCCTAGTGACTTACTAAACCAGCCAAAAGTGTTAAAAGTCACTTTAGTAGTATCCATGAGTGGTTATGTCCTCATAAAAAGTGCTGAAATGATCACTATCTGGCATCAGTTTGATCTTTGGAAACACAACACCTAAACAACAAATACAGAGGAGGAAATAAGTATTTGATCCCCCACTTATTTTGTAAAGTTGCCCACTGACAAATAAATTAGCGTTGTTGATGTTTAAAAAAAATGAAAAAAACGTCAATCTCCTTTGGTCTCGCGCTCCACACAAGATCTCGCTTAGTGGGGTATCAACGATCATGAGGAAGATCAGCCTAGAATGACACAGGAGCAGCTTGTTCATGATCCCAATTAGCTGGGGCCACACTCACCAAGAAAACCATTAGTAACACACTGCACCTTAATGGATTCAAATCCAGCAGGGCCCATAAGGTCCCCCTGCTCAAGAAGGTCTGTAGTTTGCCTATGAACATCTCAATGATTGGGAGAAGGTGAGGATCAGATGAGACTAAAAATCGAGCTTTTCGCTATCAATTCAACCTGCGTGTTTGGAGGAAGAGAATTTCTGACTGTGAACCCAAGAACACCGTCGCCACCGTCAAGCATGGAGCTTGAAGAATCATGATTTAGGGGTGGTTCTCTGCTAAGGAGCTTCACCGCACAGAGGGAAAGATGGTAGGGTCTTCCAGCATGAAAATGAACCAAAAGATACAGCCAAGGCAACAAAGGTGTGGCTCAAAAAGAAGCACATTAAGGTCATAGAGAGGTCTAGCCAGTCTCCGGACCTCAATCCTGAAGTTCTGAGTGGCAAAGCGACAGACTCGGAACCTTAAGGATTTGAGAGGATCTACAAAGAGGAAATCTGTCCAAAATTCCTCCTGAGATGTGCACACATATAATAATCAACTACTACTACTAGGGGATCAAATACTTATGTCACTCAAATATTTTTTTTAAAATGATTTCTTAATGTTATTTTCTGATTTTTCTTTTTGATATTCTTTCTCTCATTGTTAAATTGAACCTGCCATTTAACATATAGACCGTTAATTTCTTTGTCAATGGGCAACTTACAAAGTCATTTGGGAATCAAATACTTATTTCCTACACTGTACATATTCTATTGATGAAAACATTTAAACTAAAAGGCATAAACCCATTAAAAAAAATGTTCTCAACAGTATTTATTCAGGACAAGTCATGGACATTTGCCACCAAATGAATGAAATTCTCCAAATAAATAGAAAAAAAAAATAACAGAATGACAGCATATGAAGCCATTTATTTCCACTTTCACAACAAAGCATCCGACTCTTGGCAGATCTAAAACTGACTCACAACTCAGAGCTTCTGCCAAAAAAGCGTTGAAGTGCCATCTGCCGTCACTTGTTGCCACATTGTTACAAAATTACACTTATTTATGCAGATTATATTTTACATCTGCGTAAAGACGATGTGTTGCATTATCAGTGATTGTTTTCATTATCAATTGTGACATCATTATTTTAGAAGGAGAATCTTCAGCAGTTCGCTCCAGTTCCAGGTGGAACATTTAAATATTGCAAAAACTCTCATTTCACGCCGAAGCTAGGCTTTGAAAGATATTCAGGAATCCTGAATGAAAAAATAAATGTTCCTTCTGGAGCTTGAGTCCCACTACATAAACTCCTCTCTTTCTTGAGTCTTTAATCTGTCAGGAAGCAGAAGCCAAAGCGCATTTCAGAAATATAACAATCCATATTCACATTGATCAATAATTGGTGCATTCACGCCAAAGGCTATTTGGTAATGCTTTGTGTTCTTCTCACACTTGCGTTTAGTTTATTTCTGTTTCCAAATGACTCCATCTCTCTCAGGTTCATCTTCAGATCAATCCTCTAAGGGTGAGTCCAAATGCTGTACTTTTGTTGCTCTTTCTCTAACGTTAAAGTCTGTAAAAATAAAGCCAAAGGAAAATATTGATGCTGGTGGACGTGGGTTCACCATATCCTTCAAAAGTTCCATTGGTGAATTTCCCTTTTCATGTTGTTGATGTATTTACGTTCACAGCATACGTCCCCATCAAATATCCGGGCTCCGCCTGGTTAACGGGCTTCTCCCAGAAGTCCAGATTTGTCAACTTTAGCTACAGAAGTCTCCTGATATACGTCTCCGTAACCACATAAAAAGCTGCACCCCGGCCGCCCTGATCCTTTCGCTTCCTCCATCTGTCTGAATTTATGTGATGTACGTCTTCTATCTGTGGAGGCAAGAGCCAAGTTCATCCATGTCTTAAAAAAGTGAAAACAAGATTGCAGACTACACACTCGATGAAAAACGGACAGTCAGAGGAGACGTTGTGTGACTGGGTTGCAAAAGGGGACCATTGTTTCCTGCTACTTTCTGCCCTCAGAAACCCTCCAATGACTGCGCTACTGTCGTCTGCATCAGCGATGGCAGGCAGACAGGCAGAGTACAGAGGAGACTATTGCCAGATGGTGCAGGGAAAAGACTCAGCCGTTACTTTGTGCTTCAAGACATAATAAAACCAAGGCGAGCGCTATCTTTCGGCATACGGTGCTGAAATGAAAGCAATGCTTTTCCTTCTCTGGCAGGAACGTGTCATTTTAACAAATCTCTCCACCATCATGAGCCATGAGTTGAGCTTATTCACAATACGCCTTCAAAATTTGAACCGACATTGAACATTGAACATCCCTACTGGCGATTAAGAATAAAAAATAGTTATATATATAAAGTTTATGTTCTAAGGCAACATTAACATTTTAAGTTAGTAATAAATAATTGTTTCTTTCAAGTATGTTCAATTTATATATAAACTTTTTTTCCGGACTATGAGGTTCACTTAAATGCATTTCATGTTCTACAAAACAACCTTATTATCCAGAGTGGTTTATATATGGATTAGGGCATTACGGCTAGGGTTGTTGAGTTAATATATATCTATATCTATATCTATATATATATCCATATACGCTGTTGTTCTGTGAAGGGATCAAGAAGTAGACAGAGTTATGAGTGTTCTTTATTTAACAACTCACAGAGTTTGTTCCTGCTGTGCACATCACCATCAAAACACACTTCATCTGAAAGCTCAACTTTGACCTTACTATTCTCGCGATACAAACCTTTACCATAACAACCTGAACACAAACAGGCTTGCCATCATTCCGGGTGGTCTAACTAGAGTACCCCAGCCTCTAGATATTGGTGTCAACATGGTGTTCAAAAGGAGGCAGCGCCGGACGACTTAGGCCAAGTATTGCAACTGAACGAGGTTGAAATTCATCTTGAATGCGTCTAATAAAGTTTGACTGTCTGACTTATCTGATTATATATAGACCATTCATTGACAGTGCGCCTTATAATCCAGTCAATGTTTTATGATATCCCCTCACATCTAAGCAGAGGAGAGAAAATAAGGACTGAGACTCGGATAAAACTGAATCTGAAACCCACAGTCCTACAGAGAGTTTAATACTCACACACAGAGCCGAGTAATTCTAACATAATGATACATACATGAGGCACGCAAACGGAAGATTTTTCTTTTCGGCAAATAAAAAACACCAAGCACAAGTACACTCTGAAAACTTTATCCAAAACTTTTGCATCAATACAGCAAAGCCCTGGAGTGTGAAAATAAAGGGCAGGAAAAAGTTCTAACGGGTCGAGTCAGAAGAGAGTAAATGACACACAAGGTTGTTAAAGCTGGAGGCTGCAGCTGAGAAGGAAAAAAGGTTAATACATTCCAATACATTTCCAATTCCTCATCAAAGTTTAATAAGTTGTTGGTTCGTGGTTTGAGTAAGAAGCATAAGCTGAAGGGATTTACAAAAAGATTTTACAGGAACTAGAAAATCTGACCCAACAAGTCTGGAGCGAAACCAAACGGACTTAATACTTTGTTTGTTGGTCATGTCCTGGATAACAATAATAAAATAGATTTGTGTTAAAAAAAAAAAAGATTTTTTAAACAGTTGATTTTAAAAAGTTAAAAGGTTGCAGTTAGAGAAATAACAATGTTTAATATTAGTATATCAATATATTTACAATATCAGCATATTCTGTATAGTCTTTTACCCAATAAACGAGACAATGAATAGAACAAATAAAAGTACATTTAAACATGATAATTCAACATTAAATCAAAAATGAAATAAATGAAAAGAACATTTTTTTTACAAAAATATTTGTAATAGTGCAAATAAAAAGAAAATTAAAAAGTAAGGAAGTAAGGGAAAAAAAAATTGTATTTGTGATCATGTTTTTTTAGTCTCCAGTGGAACTGGTCACAACTCATTATCACAGAGAATGTACATGAATCTAATTGAAACATGACCGGATTTTTAACTCCCATGTTCCAAGTCGCTGACTCGTTTATCTACGATGGCGGTCATTGAAGTTTGAAAATGTATCTTGTTGAATAAAACAAATCTTATTTTGCTGCAGACGCGCCCGTTTAATCCAACCATAGCAAGGAGTCCAGTTTCTCTGTTCCTCTGTCCACAGGACCCTCATGGACTAAACACAAGCCAAAAGCATATCTGCCAAACAATCAGACAGGACAGAGGAGGCCCGGAATACGACTGGGGATCCGAAGTACTGAAGTAGTTGGAGAGGGTGGATTTGCGACAACATCTGTCAGGCCCCGAGGCTCAGTCTGAAAATGGCTGCCACAAGAAGAGAGGAGGGACCTTCACACAGCCACAGGACAGACAGACAGAAACACAGATGGACAGAGACGAAGACATGATTTAGCTGTTGAGGTCAGAGATGAGAGGAATGTTGGCGGGTGCGGCGAGAGGAGGCACTCAAAACTTGCTGAGCAGAGTTGTTGAATATTTAATATCTCTTTTATAAAGTCATGTCTCATTTGGTCCTGGGAGTTACCAGTGATTTGTTTGGTTTAACATTCAATATTTTAAGTATGGCATTTTCAAACTTTGTATATGTACTAACTGGTTTGTTCTGACTTCCTTTTTTCTCCCACAGTCAAAAAGTTTGATGCATGGTGTTAACTGAGCCGTAAGTGTGAGGTGTTTGGTGAGATGTTATCTGTCTTTGGCCTGAAAAAACAAATTGAGAAATTGAGCTTGAGATATACCTTGTCTTGTCTCTGGGTCGAGTTGGGGCTAATGGTCAGATCAAAATGGCCGAGGTCAAGGTGACCCTTAGATAACACAGGGGATATCTAAAAAACATTTGTTTTTGGGCCATCAGGTAACATTAAGACTGAGATAACACAAGGGTTAATGTGTAAGCCAGAATTTGGGGTTGAAAAGAGCTTCCTGTTAAGAAAAAGAATACTTTCTCCATGTCTCTGCCCCATTTGTTGTGCACATACCAGAGGTATCGCTGTTGCCATGTATTTTAACACTATTAAAGACGGAGAACCGGCTGTTGCTGGAGGATGGAAGAGATGTTGATGCCGAGTATATTCCAACATCCGGAGCATGAGCGTGATAACAGCTGGCTGGAGGAGGAGTAAAGCCATTATAATGTCATCAGGGACTCTACGCTCGTAACCTCTCGTTCGCTGAGATTATATGATATATATAATAAAAAGTAATAACTTCAAAACAGGGTCATGATCAGGGACTTACTGCATCTTGGAGAGAAAGATTAACATTTGACAGGCGTTGCCCTTTAACAAAATCCAGGCAGAAAAGCTAAGGAAAGTCTGCCAATGGAAATCTTTGAATTGCACGTTTGTCTTTTCTATCCGTAAATTATGCATATTTTACTTCCTGAATACATCGTAGAATTGCCGGCAATAGCAAGCAAGTTAACAGGAACCCCAATTAAAGTGAGAGTTAGACACTGACACGTCGCTGTTTGTCAAGTCTGACAGGGGCTTGGCTGAAATGTCAAGCTGTGTTCAATTAGCGTGACTTTAAATGCCTCGGATCAAAAGGTGGCAGCTTAATAAGCCGGATCAAACCGCCGATAGCACCTGGTCGATGCAATGGACAGCGCGAAGAAAGTGTGTAATAATTCGGGAAGGGTGGCCAAGTTGATATTTATGTCAGTACTACTTTCAATGATGCTGGTCACTTGCAATTGTTTTAATGGTTTGAAATGAATGCATGTCTTTGCAGTCTATCTGTGATGTTAACACACTAGAAAGGGGTGGGTTGATTTGAAAGTATGCCTTGATCTATAATTGCTATTTAGCCTTTGTGTTGCCTCTGGGTCAAGGTGGAGGTCGTTCACCTTGACCAAGAGACAACACAAGAGATAAAACAATTACATTTGCATGCAAGGGATAGAGATGTTAGGGGATGATTTCAATGTGTTTAAATCTCTCTTTTTGGAGTTGTTTTTAACTTCTTGTGTCTCATTTTCCTCACAGTAAAAAGAAAAATGTCCCCAAAGTCTGTTAAGTAGGGCCCAAAGAAAGCAAATAAAGCTATAACGATGAAGTGGAGTGTGGCTAATGGTCTGATCAAAATGGCCGGCTACAAAGGAAGGGAACGGGTTGAACATGAGAGGGGACACTAAGTGCTCTGGCTAGAAGTGACCAATTATAATGTACGAAAGAGTGGTGTTGATAAAATGGGAAAAATAAGTGAATGATGGTGTGTGAAGGTTGAATTTCTTTGAAGCACTGTCCAAGCATTCTTCCACAGTCAGACAAAGACAAATTGTTTCAAATATGTATTAATGTTTAAAATATTGCCTGGTCTTCGCTTTACGCTCTCACATACTAAAAGATCTTTAGTCATCTCAAGCGAGGAAAAGATGGAGCTATACAGTGATTACATGAGCCAAAAAGACAGAGCTCTCCATTTTCTCAAGGATTTGTACTCTCACCTTTAGCCACCCGCTTTGTAGTGACTGAGACTTAGAGACCTTAAATACAAGAGTTTTCTCCTTTTCACCTGAGCCTCTGTTATGGATAGAAGCTGTACTCGGGTCAGTTGATTCTAACATTATCAGATAGAATAGAAAGAGTTCATCCTGGATCCCTGGTAAACGTGGCGCATTAAACACATTTAGAAAATGACCGACATTATTCCGGAGAGTGAATCCATCAAATAGTGGTTGCTTTTTTTCCACCACAATTTGAAAATGGATGTAATTGCCGCTGTTAGTCTGTTCTCCCTCTTTCATGTATGAAGCTCTCTCTTTGTTCTTCTGTTCAGAGTTTCCTCTTAGGCTTGCTCCCTAAGCCTCCAGAATTCACAATGGCTTGATTTACTGGCACTCCTAGATAAAGAGGGAGGTTTTTGTCTGCCATCAGCAGCTATAACATGGCGCAACACCAGGGGTGGCAGCGAGAGGGATGAACTCCTGGTCTTTGCGACCCTTCCTGGCCAGCTTACATTTTACAGCCCGGGAGAGCAGTTAATGTGTTGCCATGATTTAAGTAATATAATAATATATTACAGTAAATGATCAGCCTTCATTAAACACTGATGTCTTGCATGACCCCACTTCATCCAAAGGCAGCTTTTACATTTGCAGAAGAAAATGCCAACCCGTTGAGCTCATTGAGCTGCTGGCAAATAACAGCCTTTTAAACTGCATGAATATTCTGATTGTTGGAGTTTCCTTCTATTAACAATTAAGCTGAGACGACAGCCACGCTCAACACCAGAGGCGCTGTTGCTAAATCCACAACTGAATGTGATTTTCAATGATTGCAGGGAAGCTAACATAAAGCAGCAGCGATCACTGTTGTTAATCACTGTTGTTACGTCTCATAAAAAGAAGCTCAACTGTTGAACTTATAGCCGGTTTGAATACATCTACCCTGATTCATCCTTGATCCATCACAAAACTCTTGAGTGTCAGAGTGTGTTTGAGAGTAATCTGTTCCTTTTTAGAGGTTCAGTTCTAGAAATTCAGAAATCGTTCCCACAAAAACTTAAATAAGTGTATATTTTAAGCTTGTTTGTAGCTTATGTTTAAAGAATAACAAGCGATACAGGCAGAAAGTACTCTGGGTAAATATTGCAAGGGCTTCCAGAGCCCATACAGTCTATTGTCTACACTGGATGTGTGGATGTTTTTAAGTGTGTCTTTTTGGATGTAGATGAAGACAAAGACGACGGCTTCAGTCGCTACATTAAAATGAAAATACATTTTTTGCCTGTAACTCTAATAGGGAACAGATTACTCTGAAAATAATTCCAACTCTTAGTTGGCATTAGGGTGAGTAGAAAGTGATAAGTTTTGAATTTTGGCCAAACTATCACTTTAAATGAATGGATTTGGATTACTCACCTTCCTTTTGTTGTTGGGGCTCACATACAGGTAGCTGAGAATTGTCTTGGCTCCTACTTTGTCATTTAGCTTCTGGTACGTCGCTCCATAGTCTGTTGACCTGAAATGGGATGAAAGGGTGAGCAACAGGACATTAGGTGTCTCTATTCCTGCTCGAGACATGTCCACAGTAGCTTTAAATGGACAGGCCTTCTTTGTGAATAAAAAAGGGGTCTTAATTTTTTCTTAATTTGGATATGATAAAGAGAAGACTTGTCCAACAACGTACCTGTGACTATATATAACATCAATGTGGTTCCTAACAAGCTTTGTGTCCTCAAATGAAGTGTTATATATATCTGTATTTAATTTGAGGCTATAGTTAGCATAAAGCATCTCTGCAGCCTCACTGTACTGAGGTGTTGAAATTGTAGGAGGCCTGGGACAGACTTTGACTTCATGTATCTTTCATGACAACGACCTCAATAGCGTTTAAAAATGAATCCCCTCACAACTCAAATCTAAGGCTTTCATCTGAAATATGGCTTACATTTCAAAAAGACAGAAACATATTATTCACAACATTAAATTGGGCAAACATTTTCTATATAACTCTAAAAAGAACATATTACTCTGAAAACAATCCCAACCCTTAATCCATATGAGGGTGAGTAGAAAATGAGTTTGATTTTTTATTTAACAAAAAGCCTCAAATTGTGTTATTAATTATGATATTTAGGATTCATGTTAAACCTCAGGTCGACATGAGGTGGAAACCCATTCATCAAAATCATGGTCCAAGAAAAAACATTATTTTCAATTTACCACTTTCATCTCCTGGAGTCTTTTCTATCCCAGGAGCTTTATTTGTCCATGCGGCTGTTAAAAGTCATTGGCTTTTAAATCAAAAGATTTGATGATAGAAGTCAGATCAATATTCTGATTTCCAAGCTGCAGAATCCAAGGCAACATCAATTTTGAAGAATAAATGTGTGTGAGAGCATCAGACCTCAAAGATGTTTATGAATATTTCTGTTCTCGTCAACCACGGAGAGTTCGTCAACAAACATGGAGCGAAGGTGAAGACACAAAGATCAGTCAATGATTACTTTATTTAAAGTTGTGTGGCATTTTCTTTGCTGCAATTTTATAAACTTAGTTACCCAAGAATCATCAATACTTCAAATTAAACTTCCTCCTCAACCGCGCATCAAGCCTTAAATTCGAGCGGACAGCTGAGATAACTTTCTCAAACTTTAGGAAGATACGCTAAAATATTGAGTTTTAACTGCATGCAAATTTAACATTTTCGCTTTGAGCAGCATTTGAATATTTTAGCTCTAATTCGACACTGGCCTTGATTTAGTTTTTGCATTGACTTTGCCAGAAGGGAACAAGCAGGAACTTCTTAATTTGCATTTTTGAGAGTGGGCAAAATAAATAAAAGCTTTTATCACACAGCACAAGAAATAGTTGTTTAGGTTCTTAATTATGTCTCAAAATAGTTAATTGTGGATGAGCTTTGGGACTTATGTTGCTCATAAAAAAGGTAAGGTGAAATATAGTCATCCGAAGAATTCCGTTTTCAAATTGACCAGCAGTTTACAATGTTTTTAATAGTGCATGATATTAAATGCTATTTAGCTAAATGTTCGATGTTGCCAATATTTTACTTTTCTTATTGAAGAGGGTCAATTATTTGGTTGCAGTGATGCACAACGCATACATACAAGGAACTGGCTTTATCTTATTAACCTGAGTTCAATACGTTAAGGTACTTGAACTCCTTAACTTCGGAAAGGATCTAATCTTCAACCTGAAAGAAATCTATCCTGATCTGACTGATACAACAACGTCTTTGAGTGGAAAACTGAACCTCATCCCGCCAATGTCATGTTCTGCTGCTTATACATTTCGTTTTTTTAATTATTTTAAGAGTGATATTAAAATGCTATACTGCTATCACTGAAGAGAGTCAAGGGGTCGAGGGTCTAAACTAGGGATGTGTGATGGCAAAAGCTTGTTATACGATGCGTATCATGATACAGGGCAACCATACAACAAATATATTGAGATATATTGTGATACTGTAGGAACAAGGATATATTTGAATATATATGTTGATTATTTACAGAACATGTGATTCTTGAAAAATTGAAACTTTTTTAACCAAAATACTGTATGTCCAAACATCAGCTTTAAAAGCTGCTGGTGTCAACTGTATCCTCTCGTCCTCCTCTATCTCGTTAAAGAAAGAGCAAAGCCAATGTGTTCATTTGCGTGTGGATGTCTACTATCACCTTTGCAGTGACTGAAAGAACAAGATTGTCGAAAGCTTAATAACCGAAGAAAGACTCAAAATATAAAAACTGAGGTATCTGGAGAGAGTGAAGTCTCTGGCCTCCTAACTTCAGCACCAGACTTTGACTGAGTTAGAGCCATGGATGGATGAAAATAACAGATTTAAAATGCCTCTCCAGTCTTCCCTCTGTCAGTATTCTCCTCAAGGAACATCCCTACTCGTAAACAACATTGGTCAGTGTTCCAGTCCTCTGACTCGCTTGTCTTGAAACAAACTATCTTCTCCATCACCTCCAACATCCTGTAACCCTTTCATAGCAATTCATGGTTATTTTTCATGGTTATTTTTCTTTTTTTTGCTGCATGACTGTATCCTGTTCTTGGGTGTTTGAGAAAAGAAGGAATGTTAAACACAATATCTCAGCAGAAACGTCCCTGTGATTGGTGTAAAGTTCCAAGAGGGCCATGTGTTAATTAAGATTGTATAATGGCTGAGCATGAATGGAATTGATTCTGGATACATAGATTCTTTGTTACATCATTAAAGCTCTTCCATGAGACGCTTGTCACTTCTCTGAAACTCATTGAAATGAGTCACTTATTAAAAGGCTCAGTGGGGAAAGTCGCAATTATGATTTCTGAACTTCGGCTCTTTGATGGGCGAATGCTGCGCATTATTATCAATATTGTTTTGAAGGATGACGGCTGCTGTTGGCGTGAGGTCATTTCCTGTGGGTGGAGATATGGTTTAAATTGTCGCAGGCTGGGTTGCGGGATCATTTGTGAGACCTCAGCACATTTTGACAGTACATCTTCCCACCATTTCCTCCGCCCCACAATACCGCAATCCCCGTTCATCATATTCCTGGCCCTCCGGTTCTGAAGCAGCAGTCTGCTGTGGGCTCTGCTTAACTTTTATTTCATTACACGCTGCACGCTTCTTCGCTGTTACAATTTGCTATATGGACCCACTTGCACTTCATGCAAATTAAAGATAGTATATTTTTCAAAAGGATGCACCTTAAAGGAAATAAGTTGAGAAGTCTTTTTCTATCTCTGAGACTTTTCAAAGGTTTGATTTACAAGTTAGAAGATGAAACCTGACACAAAAAAACTTCTTCCCTAATGCTGCATCTTTGAAGTTCAATCTGTTGAAATAAGTCTACACCTCCAAGGGACTCATTGTATAAACAAAGCAGGGCTGGCTGGAGGAGGGGTGAAGCCATTATTACGTCATATTGGACTCCATGAAATTGACTAGTCACCATCACACTCCTGCTAACATGTGAGAAATGATCTACCATAAAGAGCCACGACTGAGTAGGATCCCTTCCTTGACCTGGACAGGAAACTCCATGTGTATTCCTGATCCAGGCTACCACACATTCCAGTTAGAGTTGAAGGTTGCTGCCTAATGGCTGCCTGGATGGCAACAATCACTTTTGTTTCAAGGTTTGAAGCGCAATTATTCCTACAGACAACAATCTCAGAGCAGCACCAGATGCATTTTGTTTCCCCATCATCTGACACCCAAATTACCTAATACTGGTACTTGCGGTTATCATCCGATTTGCCCTCTCAGAATGAATATAATCTGTTCATTTATCTGCCTCTCCATCAGTCTGCCTGCCCATCCAAACGCACCATTAATCATCCATCCATTACTAATGGCCTTGTTTTCTCAGGACACCAGGTTTAGATTGACTTGGGTGACGGATCAATGGTCAAAGACAGATTACAAAAATAATGTATCATTTGTGGAGACAAAGCAAACCCCCCCTGGACATTCAAGAGCATTCTCCATGGTACATTAATCACTGCTCCGGGCTATAGTTGAGGCCTGCATAGGTAGAGAACCATGAATAATCCAGCTACTTTCGTCTTATGTAAGTGGACTCTTAAGTGGTCAGTGCTAAGCGCTATGTGGTTAAAATTTAAAGGTGGACCACTAAGCCTGAGAGAAATGTGACTAAGGGGTCGATAGTTTCGTCTTTATTGAGCGTTGATACTGTCAAATAGATCTCATGTTATTTAAACTTAATGTATACTGTGGGGCGTCAGTTGCAGGATGATGTGCCTAAGAAACACCTGGTTGTTAGGGATGTGGAAAATAACCGATTCTCATCTGTGCATTGATACAAATATGTCAGATGCATTTGTAAATTAGAGGTGCATCGGAGTTCACTCATTCATGGGTGAATTTCGGCTCTAGCCTTGCAATCGCAAATGCGATGGTAAAATCGATTTCCGAGGCACCCTAAACGCACCATCGCGTCCTCACTGGCGCAGAAGGTACAAGACAAAAAATTTGAACAAAGATGGAAGCACAAGCAAAGATATATTTAATGCACCTAAAAAAAACTAAAGGGTCCAATTTGTACAATAATTTAGTTTTTCCAGCTTGTATTTAAACTTGACATGGCTCACGTCATATTCAAACAATGTAGTGGATCTATCAAAAATCACATGGCGAGGATACCTCTGCAGCTGCTCCCCTTCCTTTCCTTTGGATTAAATCAGTTAATATTTCCCAATAAAACTGTCACCCAAGTCACATTAAATAGATCCTGCAGTGAAGTAGGTCTTGGGGGAAATGAGCATTGATTATTTGCCAGTATTTTAAGTTATTCTGTTAATATTGTTATTTTAATATTTTTATGTATCTAATATAATTCCATTGTTACTGCTGTGAACAAATTTGAGTGATCTGCCTGAACATAATGAATATTTTAATTTGATTTATTATAATTTGTTTTGCTCCATTGAAAAAAAACCTTTGAGGCAGAAGTGGATACATTCTTCAAATTGTTATCATAAGTAAAACAGAATTGTCCTTTTAAGGTAAGACAGTTGACTATACTATTATATTCTCAAACCAATCTTTTATAAAATTATAATCCTCTTATAATTCAGTCATAGCTTGAGCAAACAAGAGCTATTTTTATCGCATCGCAACGTCAGGGTTTTTCTATGTATTGCGTCATATTTTTTCGCTGGCAGTGTATCGCGATGCGTATAGAATTGGCATCAGTGGTTGAGATATACATTGATTTGTAGGATCAAAAGATTTCCTGGGATTAGGTCCAAGTAAACGTTATAAATTGTGTGAAGGTCTGGCCTCAGTAAAAGATGCTGCTTCATGTCATTCATTTGTAAATACGCTTTATAGTTAAGGGGTGGCCAAACTGGTCCTCAAAGGGCAGGGATGGTGCAGGTTTTTACACAGTTTAACCAATGAGGTTTCAGCTGAAACAAGCAACACCAAACTGACAGTCAACTGATTTCTAGATTGGTTGCAACAAAAAACTGCACCCACTGCTGCCCTTTGTGGACACTTTGTCCACGCTTGGTTAAAATAGTCCTCCGGTGACATCGGATTGTATTTTATATGACTGCATTAATTTCCCCTGACGGACATAAAAAGCGTCTCTGATACTTGTTATTGTTGGTAATTTCAGGAAATGCCAGCTACCATGTATATCTGTCCAAACATTCATACACAAAGTAGTCTTTTGGGACTTTTTATTTTTATTTTATTTATCCAGGTTAGTCTTATTCTCATTTTTAAAAGAGAGACCTGGCCAGGATGGACAGCAAAACACAGTTACACATAAAATCTTTACATGGAAATTACAAGTTCAATATTAAGTGCAGTAGTACAACATAAGAACTACTGACTAATAACAAGAACTTAAAAGTTGCAAAAGTCACGTGCCTAAATGGAGCAGTTTTCAGTTTTTTGAAACTTGTACTAAGTTCGTGATGCTTAACTTGCCAGTTTTTATAGTTTTGATCACTTCTGAACGACATATTTAGAAATCGAGTTACACTTTCATGAATCGAGTTACGCATTTGTGGATCACTGTACAGATAAACATATATATTTGCAAATCTTTAACACATTTACAAACCTTTAGCAACAGTAATAGCCCCATACATAAGCACCATATCCTGAGACGTTAACGCATGGGGGACATATTTTCCAGCCATATACAATGACAAGTAACCAGGGAGCTTACCTAAAATCACCTTGTAATTAAAACATGCCAATGACTAAGTCGTCACATAAAAAAAAGAAGGCCAGTTTACTCTTGAGCAAAGCGTACAGTGAGTCCAAGGGAAGTCTGAAAAATGCAATTTTACTAAATAATGTTGTATTTTTATGAGGTTATTAGGAGACTTGTGCACTTGTATTTCGTTTTCTTATTAAAGGCATTTAATTCTGACCAAAAAAGTTACCTGTCTGTTATGCAACAGCTCTTTAGACTGCATTTATAATGGCTTTAAATTGTCAATACGTAACTCTGGAGAGATGATTGACTTCACACGGTTCTTATTCCTGGGAGTCAAACAGCCTCTCAATGTGAAGCTGCTGATTGAGTAAAACTTATTTTAGAAATTCTTCACGGCTTAAAACAATTCACAGAAGATCATGTTTTATTCTACTTTATTGCCTTTTGATGCAGTAAGCGTGTATTGTTGCCATGGAAACTTGTTGTCGTAGCGACATTTTCAGTGATGTGCAAGGTCGGATCTATGTGGTGTATGTTTCGTCATACAGTGGTTATTGAGAGGTGGATTCACTCAGACAAGACTGTGTGTGAAATGCATGGCCCGCCACTTTTAGATACCAATTCTGAACTTTCTAACTAGCACCTTCCATACTCTGGCTTGCTTTGCCGCATGTTGAGAGCGAGTCGGACCTCAAATATAAAAAAAATAAAAAAAATCGAATTGGTCAATTTTGTTGTGTCAAAGAAATGGCAGGAGATGAGAAAATGTCATGAAGTCATGCGGCGTGATAGGCTTACCTCCATAATGAACTCTCAGTAACACTGTTGAGGTTGAAGTCAAATAATTTGGTCAGCATCAGAATCACCTGTGAAACAAGACAAACACAGCGATCAATGTTCAGGTCTATTGATCAAAAATCCAGCGGGCAGCCTCCATGCGAGAATGTCAGAACGTTAAGTAAACAGCAGCAATCGTACCCTCTCGCTGTTTCCCTTCTGGAAGCTGTTAATGACATCCCAGTGTGAGATGTGGTCTTTTGTGCTCAGTCAATGTCAAATGTCTCAGTCACCAGACATTTTTGGGGGAGAAAAATAAAAGTGGCAATGGCAAGTGTAAATTTGTCACTGTGTCAGGGTCCACGTCTGGTTGCCGCTCAAATTGAATGAGTTCTTGAGACTGCTCTTGGCCCAGAGACAATTTTATTTGGTTTTCTATCAGCCTCTAGCGCAATGAGTTAATGTGGCAAAGTTAAAACGTGTCTAGAATCACCTCTGGCTAAGTAATGCTAGCTTGAATCATTTATCCTCATCCCATGAATACGCATTAACACAAAAATCAAAGAACCTTATGTTTGATGTGATTGGGGTTCAAATTAATCCGAGGCAAATCCACAGAGCCCCAGAAAAAACATGGTAAAAAAAGACAGATAATTAAATTATTTTAATTTATCAAACTAATTACGATATAATTACAATATAATATCTCTCTTCTAGTCTAACAAATCGTAGATCTACCAATCTATCCCATGTTTTAGAATAAACTCACTGGTGTTAACTATGTGAGAAAATAAATAATTTTTAAAACAGAAAGAAAAAACAAAGACTAACTCTTTGGTTTTTTTTTTACTATTCTTCATGGTTTAGTTATTCCTTAAAATAATGTCTGTTATTGTAGCTAAAACGAAAAGTTATAAATAGTTACATTATATGAGAGTTCAAAAATAAAATAAAGTAGAAATTACAGTTACAATTACAATTAAAAGAAAATTACAGTACCGAGTCATGTGTTGGTCTCCGTACAAATCAGCATGAATGTGTTGTAAAACTTTCCCATTTAGTATATGCACGTACTAAAGTAGTTTATAATGGATTAGTGTGCCACGATAATACCACTGGCATGGAATTGGTGGGTTTATCCTCATTTTACCTGTATACCTGTATAATCTTATCTTAGATACATCCTGTAACATAAGACCAATTGCATTCAGTGTTTATTGTAATCGTTCTAAGATTTTTCTTAAATAATATAAATTCAGAACAATATGTAATGACTTCAGGCAAATATTTTTATCGAACACGTCAATACATTTTCATTGTTAGTCAAAATTATATTTCACTTTTCACTTTCATTATGACTTGTCTTATTGATTGTCAGTAGCACGCAAGCCTTCTCTGATAATGAAGTTTTGCTATTTTGAGCAACGTCAATATAACATTCAATTTATCGTTTAATCTGTCTCATTGGCTAATCTTTTCCAATGCCAGATTCTTTCTATACGATACTACTGCACATTTCCCTGGTAGAGCCCTCAAGGTGAAAAGACAAGAATAAGTAGGTCAGCCAAAGTCTAAAAGTTTACATTTCACTCGGAGCACTTTAAAAGTACAGAACTGTACCATCTATTGACTCTGTGACTGGAGGTGTTTTTTGAAAACGGTTAAAACTCTAAAGAGGCGAGGAAGTCTTCACTGGGAATACTGCAATTTAGTTTCATACAGGCTTTTTTTTATTGTGTTCTCTTGCTTTTGTTTCGTTCTGATAGCACAGCCAATCTCCCCTGGGATACCTTGTCACGACTTTGACGACTATCTGATGACCTCCATGTCTCGTGGGTAACCTTGGGCGCAAATGGTCATGTGATATGGCGTGGGTGAAGAGCAATGCTCGAGTTCACTCTTATCTGTAACTTGTCCAGCGGCGTGCAGTATATACAAGACTGATGATACACACTTTATTTCCCAGTACGCAGGCTCACAACAACATAGACTGAGAAGTAGCTGCCAATTTTTTTTTAATCATTGCGATAAGAGTTCTGAGACTCCGACATGCAGTATTACTTCAACTTGAATGGGAAATGTGTTTCAACAAATTCCATGTTAATTAGCACAATCACCAGATAAAGCTTTCCTTTACTTCGGGCCCTTATCTGATGTCGCAGGGGTAGCAGCTGAAGTACAGAGGCCTGGCCTCCCCTCTTAACAGAACCTCCTCCAGATCCTCTACACAATCTCTGCATTGTGTCCAGGGTCTGCCCCAGGTTCTCCATCTATTTAAGGGATGGTATTATTTTCAGAGTAATCTGTTACTTTTTAGAGTTATAGACAAAAATGTTTATTCATTCTAATGTAGCGACTGGAGCTCAGTTGTGTCCGTCTTCAACTTCGTCCAAAAATACACTTAAAAACATCCAATTACCTTCATACTGCTCGTCTGCAACGTCCAGTTTGTATTTAATCCTCAACTTGACATCCCGTTAAGACTTCCCTAGCCCAGGAGACAGAGAACTACACATTGTGAATAGTAAACTAATATTCAATTTCAAAATGTGGACCTCTTTGTAGCTTTGACTCGACGAACTCTGATTGGATTTATTTTTTATATGCTTTCTTTTCTGTATTTCTTATTTTGCCAATCATGAAATTCCACACAAAAATATGAGACTTTACTATGATATTTTACTTTAACTATTTTGATTTTGCCATGTCAAAAAAACCCTCTAATGTTATGTGTTGGTCTCATGATCAGGAGAAAATGATTGTCAATAAAAATGTAATTGCTTCTACTTGAAAAGCAATGGTTCGGTTTCTCAGCAAGCCACCGAGGGGAACAGCATGAATTTCCTGTAAACACAAAGTGAACAGATGCACCTTAGGTTGATGCGCTGCACCAGCGGGTAGGGAACCCCGTGTTCATGTTCAACACATATGCAGCAACTTCTGTTGTTCACCACACAGACCGGAGACCACTGAAGAATTTAAGAGATTCACCATTTGACGTTTGATGAGGAGTGATTTTGGGGAAGTGAGCTGGAGTCAGGAGAGTTTGCCTGGGGAATGAATAACCTTAAATGTCCGGGCTGGACCTCTGCATGCTAATGACGGACCGAGTCCATTCAGACGGCCAGCTGGAGGATGAATTCACACTCACGCCACAGCTCTTGATTTTCGCTCAGCCTCGAGGCTCTATTTATTCCTTCACTCACATCTATAAACTGGTTACCCATGTTAGTACAGAAGCTGGCAGGCAAGTTTTGTTTTGAATATGTGCCTCAATCTGCCTATTCTTATGTCTCTCTCTGGGATGGAGGCTAAAAACCATCGTGTTGCATCGCACTGTTCTAGAGCTCCAGGCTTTTTAAAAAAAAATAATGTTCACTAAGGGTTGTGATTATTTTCAGAGTAATCTGTTCCCTTTATAGACAAACATGTATATTCATTTTATGTAGCAACTAGAGCTAAGTTTTCTTTGTCTTCATCCGTCTTAAAAACATCAAAATGCCTCCATACAGCTCCACTGTAACGTCCATCATGTATTGAACAAAAAAACTTAAAAAGTTCCTCATCATGACCATGTTTTGAAGTTACTTTATAAAGTTCGTCTGAAATCTGGACGAACAAGAGGTTACAAGAGCGGAGTTCATTATGACGCAATAATGGCTTCACTCCAGCCAGCTGTATTTTACACCCCACTTTGTTTATACAACGGGTCCTTTGGAGGTGGAGACTTCCTGGATTCATGACACTGCATGACAAACCTTGGTGCTTGACCAATCACAGAAGAGTTGGTTTGGTTATGGTAAACAAGATTTAATCTCCAGAAAAACTAAGAGTTTTCAGTGGGCGGGGCTTAAGATGACGTTCTAATGTAAATATTTTCAATGAAAAGAGAGTTTTGTACAAACAGACACTGATGATACAATAGAGGTGAAATGTCTGTTTAATAGACACTTGTTATCAGTTCCTTATACAAACACATTGCAAGTGTCAGTGTGCACGGTTTATAATGATGGCCTCCCAGCATCCGCTGAAAACAAGCTTTAAATATAGACTTGTTTATTTTTTGTGCACAATACCAAATGTTGAGGTTTCAATATAAGAGGGATGTAACAGGCGAGCAATACGGATGTATTTGGAGGTTTTTAAGCAGCCGCTTAAAAATGAACATACATTTTTGTCTATAACATAGTACTCTGAAAATAATCTCAACCCTTAGTCGACATGAGGATCAGGATTTGTCAGCCAATCACAAAAACCAAGGAAAGTCAGTAATGGCAATCCTTATAGTCAATTAAAGTCTTAAAATGTTGTTCTATCATTTGGTTAGTCGGGCCTTGTATAAGCGAGGTTCATTTGCAGTCTAGAGGTGGGGCGGCAGAGACTGCAATACGTGTCCCTAGATTTATTAAAAGTTCCATGACATGGCAACATTGATTAACGATTATAATTAGTCATTCAAATGTGAGTTAGTTAGCGAGCTGTCTGCTAACTTCTTAAAGTTAACTCATACATAGTCATCACTCCCTTAATCAACCTTTTGTATGCTGAACTCTGATTCATGAATATTCATATAACAATGACAAACGTAAAAAGATGATTCTTTCCTTACACTGTGATCCCTCCTGTTATTTCCAATATAAAAGGTGAAATAAAAAGTAATGAAAAGGGTCAAGGTGAGTCAACAAGGCAGCAATTAAAGTCTGAGTGTGTTTGTTTGTGTGCCCGTGTGTGTGTGTGTGTGTGTGTGTGTGTGTGTGTGTGTGTGTGTGTGTGAGGCAGCGCTGGATGACTTGGCTTCATTAGTTGAAGGGTGGTGTGCGAACCCTTCAGCCGTCTGTCTGCCACATATGGAGAGATAGTGTGCAGTCGTCAGCGAGCGGTCCTGTCAGATGGTCTCCCACTGGAAAGTGCATATGCTTCATCCCTGACCGTGCCAATTAGGCCAGCAGGCTTCTCCCACTGTAAGTACTGCGATTAGGCAAGCCTTTCTCCTCTACTGGGGCCAGCGCTACAGACGCCTCTGGACACAGCGGCGCTCACGTCTGACAGGATGTGCAGAAGAGCGTGAAGGCATCGACAAGAAGCTGGTGGCCACGTTTTTTTTTGAAGTGAAAGAAAGACGGGTAGTGATTACCAGAAGCACCGGGGCGGCACCAGTTAGCTGTACTTGAGTACATGCAGACACTTGTTACAACGGCGCTGAGATAACAATACATCTATCAAGGAGGGCCACATGAGGGTTTTGGGAAAACAACAATTTAACCCTCATTGTGCCGATTTAAGAACGGTAATTTATGTTGTTTGTTTAATAGCAACTGTTTACATTCCTAAGTTTAAACAGTTTGGTTGTTAATGCTATGAGCATTACACCATGCTAACTAGGGCTGTAGCGATATGACTGTTCTCACAATACTATTAGACTCAATATATTCAGCTCACAATACTATTAGACTCAATATATTCAGCTCATAATACTATTTGATACGATATATTCAACTCATTGTTTGATTCAATACGATATATTCAGTTCACGATACAACTCGATACAATATATTCAACTTATTATTTGATTCAATACAATATATTTAACTCATTATTTGATTCAATACGATATATTCAGTTCACGATACAACTCGGTACAATATATTCAACTTATTATTTGATTCAATACGATATATTTAACTCATTATTTGATTCAATACGATATATTCAGCTCATTATTTGATTCAATACGATATATTCAGCTCATTATTTGATTCAATACGATATATTCAACTCATTATTTGATTCAATACGATATATTCAGCTCATTATTTGATTCAATACGATATATTCAGCTCATTATTTGATTCAATACGATATATTCAGCTCATTATTTGATTCAATACGATATATTCAGCTCATTATTTGATTTAATACGATATATTCAACTCATTATTTGATTCAATACGATATATTCAGCTCCTTATTTGATTCAATACGATATATTCAGCTCATTATTTGATTCAATACGATATATTCAGCTCATTATTTGATTCAATACGATATATTCAGCTCATTATTTGATTCAATACGATATATTCAGCTCATTATTTGATTCAATACGATATATTCAACTCATTATTTGATTCAATACGATATATTTAACTCATTATTTAATTCAATACGATATATTCAGCTCATTATTTAATTCAATACGATATATTCTGCTCATTATTTGATTCAATACGATATATTCAGCTCATTATTTGATTCAATACGATATATTCAGCTCATTATTTGATTCAATACGATATATTCAGCTCATGATATCATTCGATATGATATATATTTAGTTCACAATTTGATACAATATATTTAGCCTGATACCTTTCGCTATGACATATTCAGCTCACTCAATTTTTGTTCCACTCTCTTAATAGAACTGAAAGCCAAACTATGTCCATCAGCTTTAAAAGTAGTGTAGGGCTACTGATGTAAAGCGTCAAAGAAGGTACACTGATATAACCCATTTATTTCCATGTTTTCTATCAAATGCATATTCAGAACTAAATGCAACAGGTAAACAGAGTCTCCGACAGTAAACAGTCAGGAGCGTTGCAGTGACGCTACAACCAGGGGAAAGTGTGTGCAAGGTCTCATTAGCTGTATACCACTGACATTTTTAGGGGGGTTCAAAAGTTGAACTCATTATTTGACTGTTACAGGAGAAGAACAGCGTGTCGACAGTGAACTGGTGACTTTAACAATGGCTCTACAGCAGGAGGAGGCTTAACTTGGTGCAGGTAAAAAGCAGGTTATTCAAGTGTGTTGCTTAACTTTAAAGTGATTTGGGTAAAAATAATTTTGGGATTCCAAGCTGAATTTAATGAACTCCTACTTAAAGGGACAAGTCACTCTCAATGAATAGTTTAATGGAAGAATATCAGTGGCACAAAATAAAAGTTATTTTTATATTATAATTATATTGTATTGAGTAAAAGCTCAGATGGGTCAATCTTGAAAGATCGTTAAAGTGAGACAACAGTTAATAAGTAAAAGATTTCTGGAATTCTTCTCACCATAAACCTGAAGATAATCTATAGCCAAACAAAAGATTTCAATGCAATAACCAACTGTAAGAATCAGAATCAGAATCCTTTATTTGTCCCGCGAGGGGAAATTTGGTTTAAACAACAGTAAGCGCAATATACCACAAATAAAACACCCAGAAATAAAATAATAAAATGAAAAAAAATCTAAATAGAATAGAATAGAAATTCTGCACTATATTATATATACACAACATATTTACAAAAATAACAAGAAGAAAGGTGCTGTTAAATATTTATCTGGCTGTGTTCTTGTTGTGGAGTCTGATGGCAGCAGGGAGGGAGGACCTGCGGTACCTCTCCCTCACACACCTGGGATGGAGCATCCTATCACTAAGGTTATTTAATTTTTTTTATTATATCTAAGACATTTATAGGGCTCTGATATTGATATTGTTTTTATAACCTAAGCATATACTGGATATGTGAATAACACCATATTAGTCCAGCGTCATATAATCGTGTTCTTTCATTATTAATATTTCTTCAGGGCACTATAGTTTGTCTATAGTAGAGAGTGTGTCACTGTGCAGTCTCTGATGGACAGGGTGTGCTCCGCCTCTCGCCCCTCGTCGCCCAGGCACACTGCCGCCTCGCGAAAGGGAATTAGAAAACTCACAGAGCTATTATTCATATCTCACAAACAGAAGTCAGGCCCGCGGTTGGGGAGCAGTAGCAGATGTGTCTCTGCAAACCTTTAGGTGTTGAAATTATTCCTTTTCTCCCTAATCAAACTCACTCCTGCACTGCCAGCAGACGCTGTTATCTCCGCCACCGTTTGGTAATTGTCCTTGGATGGAGGAGAGAAACAAACCGGCGTGGATCAAAACTCCCAAACATGCATATATAAACAATAATTACTGTTTCCTGCGGCGGGGGGTTGAGAGAGTAAACAAATATGAAACGTATTAACAGATATTTGCAACAGGCCGTGCTTGATCTTCGGGGCGTTATTAAGCATTTGTTTTTCTCTCATCTGATCTTTAATCACGTGAGACCAGATTCCCCGAGGGAACCGATCTCTGCGGAGACTTCCATCGTGACAACACACACGACTTTGATTCTGAGGAACAAAACCCTTTTCTTGCCCCATTTTGTTGAGCTAATTTAATGAAAATTGTTTTATTAATGGCAGAGAATGGTTTGCCTTTCATGCGACAGGCTGTGACAATGGCGAGAGAAGAGGGTATGGAATCTTCAAATTCAACTATCTAGTGGACCGTGCTGTGTACAAGCTGTAATTACAAAGGGTCGAAGGTTCAATTCCAGGTTTACAGTTGCTTAGGTAGGGGGACAGTTTGACTCCTTTAACAGGATGTTGCAGGGGGGAAAAAACAGAGTAGATTATATAGTCTACTGCCCCTTGCGGACCAAATTAGGGAAATGAGAAAATAATGTGATTTTTTTTTTAGAAGGTGGCACCTCCAACACAGCAGTAAAGGAGAAACTTCAAAATAACTTTTATGTGTTAACATATGTATGTTGACCATAAAACATACAGTCGTAAAGACAAATATTATAAAATATTCATGGACACCAGTCAAATTGATAAGATTAAAAAAAAAACTAATATTTGAACAAGCAGATGGTGTGTGTCACAGTTTCCATGCTCTTTAATGCTGATTGATCATAAGGCTGAAGTATGTCAGAATGCTGCAGAGGCAGATGCTTCTGTCCTTGCGGGACACCAGGAAGTAGACTCAGGAGCAACCAGAACTCACAAGTTTATCACTTCAGATGAGTTTGTCTCACACAAAGAGAGGTTGACAGATGGTAGCTCATCCATCAGATAAACATGGGCCTTCCTTTGAACACTTGTTCAGAAGTAGTTTTGTAGATGAAGGCTGAGACATAAAGCAGGCAGTGTATTTGAAGCCTTGTAGCAGAAGCTTCTGTCCTTCACATTTTAATTTGGTAAGGCTGTCGTTCCGTGTTTCATCCAGAGAGTAAGGTATAAAAGTTTTACATTGCTATAATATTCTAGGAAAAGGTGTTTCCCTGCAGGGAAAGTGTTACACTGAAATTTTAATTCATACATAAACTTGAGAGGGAACTGTTAGTTTGGAGACACATATGTAGAGGCGTCAGCATTGGAACATCCTCTGGATTCCTCAGGAGCTACAGCTTCAAATCAGGATCATCCACTCTTTTCTTTGCGGCTGACCTAGTCCCAGTGAGTGAAGTAAGCCAGATTGATTCTTTAGGGGCGTTGCAGGAACAGGCTTTGTGGAACAAAACACCTTATTGAGAATGCAGAATTCTCTTCAATAATGAGTTTATCATATCTGTTCTTTAACTCATTCTCAGGTTGAAAGATTAATCAAATGCAGCAGTTCAGTACTTTCTCGCTCAGAGATGCTAAGTATTGCATTAGTAGCGTTTTGCTTGTACACAGCATCCTCCTGCCTCCCGCGGGAGAGCTCTTGATCATCTCATTACGCTGCTGCTGAGACAAGGTCGCGACCCGCATGATCACGATTTACATCCTGCACGACAGAGTTACTTTAACAGACATGGTAACTTTTTGCTGCCGCACACATGTTGTGTTTACATCATGTGTGCCACGATGCTACATGGAGGCTTGCAAGCTCCGGGGGGAAAGACACGGAAACACAGAGGGTCAGTTGAGTTGTTTCTCCGTCGTTGTTGTCTGAGCTTATTAAGATGATGCTCAGGTAGGATCACTGGCTTATGGGAAGTGCTTGCTCTTCCATCAGAGTGCTCTAATCAACTTTAATTAAATGCAAATGATGAGAATAGGGAATTTTAATTCAGCATAATGGGAACAAAGGGGGGGATGGGACGATAGATCTGAGATAATAACTTAACAACATCAGCTTGCTCCGCAGGCGGCCCCTGAGGGTTTCTCTTTTAATGTTGCAGCGCCACTGCAAGAGCTTCCCAACGTTCAGCGTACAAAAGAGGTAGAATTAAGCAAAATGCTGTGCTTGATGAAAATGAAGAAAAGGAAAAGTTGACACTCCTGTGTCTCAGCCACTTAATTAGACATTAGCAATTATCAAGACGTTCTAGTGCAGGTCTGCCAAAACTTTATAGCCCTGCTTTGACGTAGCTGTCCCTGGACGAAAGGTTGAGGACCACTGCCTTAGTCGGCATGAGGGTGAGTCGAAAATGTGTTAATTTGGGGTTTAACAACTGTGCACTGAAAGCACAATGTTGGTCTGTAGATGACACCTTGTTTACCATAACCACACCGACTATGCTGTGTTTGGTCAAGCATCCATTTTTTGTCACCGCGCATCATTAATCTTAGAAATCTGCACTTTTAAAAAAAAACGGGGCGTGATTACAGCTGGCGAGAGAAGGAGTGAAGACATTATTACATCATAATGGGCTCTGCTCTCATAACATGCCGTTCACCCAGATTTCAGAGCAACTTTATACTTTTTAAGTAATAACTTAAAAACATGGTCATGATGAAGGACTTACTGCAACAGAGAAGAAAAAACATTGTTGGATTTTCACATTGGTTTTTATGATTTTAATAATTATTATACTTGCACTGCTTAGAAAGCTAAGTTTACATCGACAGAATACTTTGATCATTTAATGCCGACAGAGAAAAAGGTGGGCAAAATGCTATTGGATATTATGAAATAATATTTTGGCTTCTGTTTGCTTGAAATTATCTACTTATTATCACTGTTCTTAAACCTTTGGCTACATTCACCTTCCACTTATATATCAGGACTTTAAAGCTGAAAGTGTAGCCACTTTTTCAAACCCCCTTAATAATGCTGCAATGTCACTTGAAAACAAAATGATGGAGTTTAATGGCTTTTCAAAGAACATTTTATGTGATGCTGTCCTTCAACGCCTCAGACATGGTGACTCCAGAGTGCAGGGACAAGCTAAAGAACGCTATTGAAGGAATAAATCTATGGACAAATGAACAAGCTTGGCAGGGCTGCGAGTGAAAATAGCTTAGGTGAATCACTTCTCTTTTTAAGTATCATCTTTCGAAGCTCATTGAATCCCACACTGTTAATCCATCTGTGGGTGCAAGGATTTCACGTGTCGCTGGTTAATGTAGTGAAAAGACTTAATATGACTATTTACACTTTGCCGCAGATGTCGACTCAGCACCTGATACATGAAGCACCAGGTTCTATACCCTTAAAAACCCTTGAGAACCGCATACAACTGCAGCAACTATAGTGCAGCAATGGAACTCTTTATCATGAGCTTCTGTATTTCAATGTTTCTAGGATAAGGTAGAACATAAATGTGCCAGGTTGCAGCCACAACCATTATACTTGGGCAGGAAAAACCAAGTCATTGAATAAGTTGTATATGTTACTCCAGTTCTTTTTTGATTATTGTCAAAGCTTATTTGTAACCAATAAAATAGAATGAATCAAATGATTCTTACATTAAAGTGAGCAGATAAAAATGAAACAACTGACGAGTTCATGATCCGGATCATCTTATTTTAAACCCTATAGAACCTGGTTTACATTGGAGCAGCATTTCTGTCGATTCAGTCCACAGTAGCAGTGACGAGGTCGCGGTCCTGAGGTGAAGAATTTATTTTTGTCATTGGGCTTGTCTGGAAATAAATGTAAGATGTTTTTTTAATCTTTGTTGACATTCTCATACACTAGTTTAAATGATTATTGAAAGAATCATTGATGCTGTAGCCTCACCGTGCTGCTCTTTGTTTTTATGACATAAGCGTTGGACGAATATGAACGGAGAGAGTGAGACGTTCAGACATTAGAATGAACGCGTTCAAAGAAGTGTTCATCAGGCAAAATACACTGCTTTCAGTTCACGTTCATCCAAAACATGAACTAGTTCATTAACTATCATTCCAAGAATTAGTTCAGGGACAACGAGCATGGCTTGATAGGATCGAAAGCTGGGCTTCTACATGATGAATGGATGATCTGTCTGAGGCTAAATCTCTTTTTTGATTGACAACAAAATAATCTTATTAGCGAGCTTGAAGTATGAACAACCAGTAAGGCATTCTTTAATGTTTAATGCATTTTTTCTTTGGTAATAAATCGAGTAAAGACAGATCTAGCATTTATTTCTGTTTTTTTTTTTGAGACTTAAGCTGCTGGTGCTCTTTGATTCATTCAGCCTGAAGTCTGAAACTTATAGGCTTAGTATAGTGCCAGCTTAAATTATTTTCTCTTCTAATACTGTTTTTTTTTTCAAATAATTATTATTTTTATTTTATTTAAGCTGGCACTGTACTAAGTCCATATAAGGTCATGTCCTATATCTATAATATTCAAGCCAGGACTTGAAGGGCAACAAAGGATATTTGTTGTCATTACTGGCAACAAAATCGAGCGAAGAAGCTTAAGTTTTACAACACAATGGTCCGAGGCCATTAAGGAGCCTAACTAAGCTTGCAAATGAGAGTTCACTGGTCAAGTCTACAGAAAAGACCCCAAGCCTGTACAGCAGGTTCACTAATTATTTTCTTTTAAAAAAAGGGAGTAGAATTAACACATACTGTGTATGATATAAACATAAAATAAACGTCCCCCCTTGAAGGACCAGCAGCCACCAGTGATTAAAAGACAAGTAAATTATTTACTGAAGCACCTGGAAAACACAGCTCACACAGCCTGATTTAGTTTTCACTGATTGACTTCCCTTTTTTTACACAGTACCAACTTTGAGCAGTTGTCTTTGTTCCTGGATCAGAGCGACATCCATGAGAAGTTTCAGTCTGGCTTCCGCAAACATAACTCTAGACAGCCTTACTGAAAGTGTCCAGTTACATCATGATGTCGGCTGATTCGGGAAAATTCACTGTTCTGGTTCTCTTGGATCTGTCCTTGGCCTTTGATACAGTTGATCTCCAGATCCTGCTGAGAAGACTGAGTAATGAACTTGGACTTTCTGGTCTTTGTTACAGTGGTTCTTGTCTTACCTTTCTGGATGCAATTTTAGTGTATCTGTCAATCAAATGAGGTCTGAATCGGCGGATCTGTTGTGTGGAGTCCCTCAAGGTTCCGTTCTGGGTCCTTTATTGTTTTTGCTGTACTTGGGTAAAATCATTCAGAGATTTCCTGGTGTTTCTTATCACATTTTTGCTGATGACATCCAGCTCTACTGCTCTTTTGATCCAACTGAGCCCCAGAGGCTGACTAGTTTAGTCAGTTGTTTGCTAGAAATCAAACAATGGCTGAGTGAAAACACTTTTCAGCTAAATGTGGACAAAACTGAAACTCTGGTTATTGCTCCTGATAATAAGGTTTCAGGTTTGGGTCAATACTTGGGTGACTTAGGTCAGTCGGTCAAACTGAGCCTGAGTAATCTGGGTGTTGTATTTGACAAAGACATGTCTCTTGTTCAACACTGCAGAAAACTGACCACAAACGGTTTCCTTCAACTGAGAAAAATCTCTATACTAAGGAAAATGTTGTCACAGCATAACCTGGAGCTCGTTTAGACTATTGTAACGGTTAGTTTTTATGACTACCCTCTCATTCATTTAGACCTGCGTTTCCAAACCTCTTCTCTCGTATCCCTCATTACAATTATCAACCCCTGCATCAGCCAATAAAAAAAAACTGATGAATATTGTTCAGTCTGCAATTTTGTACAATCTGATATTCAGCCACTAGTTTGTGGGTTCATCTTAGGCAATCAGTCAATTTCTTCTGACGAAAAGGTGAATCTGTGAAAGGTCATTGCCTAATTTGTCAAACCGTTATGAGGGGATTGATTTGTGGGCTCCCACAATTTCCTGCTGAATTTCTGCTGACTCAGTGACATTTCCAAATGGTGGTCAGGAGATATGAACGGTGGGGCTTTGTTGGATGTCAGCGTTCCTGTATTCAGGGAAACGTAATTACTGTTGTGAGTCAAGCAGATAGTGTGATTAGCAAAGGACGTCCCAGAGCCACGGGAAAAGTGTCCTGGCTCAAGTCATTGCTCTGCAGACCTGCCTAATCAGCTCTTTTGTATAATTTGCTTGATCAGTTGTCGTCATATTTACCCTGGATAATTGAGACAGAAGTGTTTGATGAGCCAGGAAAAGAGAGCACTTGTCTCTAATCTTTCTCTTCTTGTCTTATCTCATCTCAGAGTGCTTTTATGTTGCTGTGGAGCAGAAGGACCTTCAGAAGGGAGCTGCAAGTTGTTCTTCACATACAAGGGTCAGCGATTAACAAGGGACTAATTAAAGTCCAATTTAGGTAGACAGACATAAGATCTGGACATCAGAATGTACGCGACACAGCATCTGTAAAAAAAAAGTGCCAGGAACGAAGAGTCATTGGTTCAGTCACTGGGTGGTCAGGCGGCTAAGCACCGGTGCCGGCCATAACTCCAAACACTGGGGAAGTCAGTCAGAGAACAGAGCATCTGGGCAAGCCTGTGACCCAGAACAAAGCCACCACAGCAGCAGCGGTGAAGTCCACGCATGCCTCACAACAACACGGCCAGTATCTTGGTCCAGTACCAGCCCAGGAGCTGGGGAACAGCATAGCTAGGTACCCATCCAGGTCTTCCGGTGAGTGTCTCCCAGGTCACAGTTGTGTGGGCAGAGAAACCATATGTCTGGTCCAAGGGAAGTGTGTGTGTGTGTGTGGGGGGGGGGGGTCCAAGTTTGTTTACTGTACATTTCCTTCATCTGCAAACCCCCAACACAGAGGCAAGTTTGCAAGGTGTGTCAGTGATATGCAGGGGTATTGTTTGCATGGGTGTGTGTGTGTCTGTGTGTGTGTGGTTGTGTGTGTGTGAGTGTGAGTGGGAAGGCATATCAGAAAAATAAAGGTTTAGGATAGAGAGAAGCTAGTGACGTACAACCTGACGAGTTATTTGTTCATAAAGGGTTGGAAGTCAGGCAGTTGATGTGGTTGATGGTGAGATGACATTGTTCCAAAATTAGACATTTGGTCACTAAGAGACGCTAATAAGCCCAAATAACTTGACTGGTGTGCATGTCCACATTGAGCGAAAGTAAGAGTCTCTTGTGTCGAGGGAGCAGCTGGTGCATCTGTCTGATTTAGTGAAGCCCATCCGGTGTAGTCGAGACGCAGTATAGTGAGTTCTATGAATATCCTTGTATTGGATAAGCTGTAAATGTTTGTTTGCATTCTTAATGAAAATGTTAATACATATTTGACTCCAAAAGTAGAGAGGTCTTCATCCCATTCTGAGGTTTGAATGCACATAGTGGTGTCTGCCTGGTTTTGTACCGAATATATTTTGGATATTATTTTCTTTGTACTGGGGACTTTTAGTATTTTATTCACTGGAATGGAATCTTCTGACGTTTTTTTTTTTCTTCGAACTATTGGTAAAATTGTAGAATGCAATGTCATATATTCTAAAAAGTTAATTTGTCATATTAAATGTATCTACAAGTTTAGAGAAGCCAATTAATCCGTTTTCTCGTACAATATGGTGCAGGTGTGTAACACCCGTTTCCTTCCAGCTGCTGAAGTTAATCCTTTTTGTGTTGATAGTGAGATCAGGGTTCAGCCAGATGGGTAACATTGGTTAAAACATTTAATTTTTAATAGTCTGAGTGATAAATGCAAGATCTGATAGTAGTAGGTTGTTACAATGAGCCTGTTCCGTGTCAAGCCAGGACAGACTTTCGATCTTTTAGCCACTTGGTTAGATATTTTAGCTGGTACGATAGATGATAAAGTTCAAAATTTGGAGCCTCAAGTCCACCTTGTGTCTTTTTTTTATTTTTTAAATGTAGTTAATTTTATTCTTGGTGTTTTATTTTTCCAGTATAATGTGTTAACTGCTGAGTTTAGAGTTTTAAACCAAGAACAGTTTGGAGTGATGGGAAATATAGTGAAAAGATAATTAATTTTGGCAGGATTGACATTTTGATTCTATTCTTTCTATAAGTGATTAAGATTATATTGTCCAGCGATTTAGATGGAGAAAGGGAATCACAGCGTCATTGCACTCTCATAGCGTCCTGCTGAATACTGAAAACTTTATCAAGTTTTGAAGGCCTCGTGCTGTTTTATCTGTTGTTTGCGGTGGGATCAATTTTAAGGCTACGTGCAGCGGGTGGACGGTACTAGATTTTGGGCGATGATGATTATTTCCCTCATTTACTGGCAGAATTTACTTCGCTAACAACGCCCACGTCTTTCCAACTGCAGCTACTAAATGTGCAGTGGAAAATTGTATTCCCACTGTGGGCCCGACAGCCTGTGGTCGCCACTCCACACGGTGTCCAAGCCAGATAGGTCTTCATGGCAATGAATTTTGCTTCTTAATAATCTTAATGCCAACACAGCTGAGTGCCAGTTTGGATTGTCAGTGATTGATTTTGGGGGCCACAGCATTCCAGTTGCTTCGCTGTTGAAGTGAAGGTGGTTGTGGACTTGCTTATTTTTGAGCAACAGTAGCTCAGAAATAGAACAACTGTCAGAGTTAAGCTTGATTTGGTTTTCATAGTCAAAAACTGTATTTTCTGTCCTCTGGACCCTTCTGTCATGAGCATTACGGTCACACTATAATCCTCAAAGGTGGGCGTCACTCCCGTTCAAGGTATACATTTGACCACTTACGGAACCACACAAATCAGTCTGTATAAAGCTACTACTGTATACTCTGGATTTTTTGGATTATCTGCTTAAAATTCAAGCTGCAGGTTCAGGAGTCCTTGCACCTCTGTGTGGGAGGATAATGTTGTACTATATGTTATTACATATTTATTAGGACACAGAACTCCCTTTACTCGTTGGCAGGGTCTATTTATTGCATTAAAATGTAATGTCTTTGCTCTTTCTCCTCTTAACCTGGACGCGTCGCTCCCTGCTGCCACTGCACAATTCTAAATATCTATAAAATCCATTGGTGGGGCTTTTCTGTGCCATCGCTTCCCTCCGACATGGCCAGCATCTCGACTTGTTTCACTGCATAGATCTCATTACTTAGCTCTGAAACAGAAGGTCAGGGATCAGCAAATCTTCACTTCTGGCCCGGCTTATGATTTCATTCTGATGCAATTTTCCCTCTCCAATTCCCTGATTATCACACTCCTGGCTGCCAATTTGATATCTCTTCTGTCTAAGTTCAGACACATTCACTCAGGTTCAATTTTCAGCAGGTCCTGGCTCAGCAAGACACTCACATGCTTTTCCAAATCAATTTATTGCTATTTTGTTTCGGTTTTTAAACGAAGGTCAACACTGAATTGTTATAAACATGTCCCTTTGCATGATGGCAAACTTCAGGATAATATACTATAAACACAGGGGTCCAAACAATGCAATGTATCCTGTTGTGGGTCTGTAGCTGTCACATCATCTCGGTGCGAAAGATGGAGTTGCGACCACAGGAAGGGGATCTATGCTCAAACCCAGAGATAATGTAAAGTAATGTGTAAAGAAAAGAGAGTGCTTTGGGGAAACAAGAACAGAGAGAGCCATTATCACACCTAGCTTTTTAGGTTTGATCATACCATGACAGAACCCGTAGATCAGCAGCACATCTCAATGGTTCCTGCGTTCTTACAAAACCTTCCGAATAACTAGGGACCGGTTATCAAAACAATAATTCCTTTTGCTCCTTAGACTTCAACTCTCTGTTAATTGAATTGTCTGCCATTTTTATTTTAGAACAACATGGGATACACTGGAAAAATATAGAAGGATTTATCTCTCTTCAAAAAGATTAGTAGAGATGGGCGGAACACTGTTTATGTCAAACTCGTTCAAAGTCACCAGAAGTTGCTTTCAAGGACAGATGTGTTTCTTCATTTCTCAATGTCGGATTGTGTCGTTTTAATCTGTGTCTTGCTTGCAGCTGCTCTGTTAGATTAAAACCTTAATCAGGGGGGAAGCCAGATGCTCCCGCGACAAAACACAAAACAGGATGGTGAGAAGACGTCCAGTGGCCATTTTTGGACTGTTAGTGTTTAATCATATTAGGCCACGTGGACAAACTCTCCTGATACACAGTTGACACATGGTGTCCCAGCGTTAATCTAATGTAGCCTTTGGATTCTGTTCAAAAAACTCAGAAACGCCATCAGATGAGGTATAATTACGAGCCCACCAGGTGAGAAATGTCCCAGTAACTCGAAAAACAGGTGGCAAATACGGTTATCAGGATGGAGGAAAAGTGGATCCTGCTCCTGGAGGCTCTGCAGACTTGATTTATAGTGAACAGAGTCATAGAAGTGAGTGGAATTATCCAGGAACAAGCAGATGCCTACAATCAGGCTACATTTCTACTGCTTCAGGTATATACTACTAGTTTTCAAACTTTTATGTTGAGCGATTTGGGAGTCTAGAAGACATAAAGCTCAGGCACAGAAAGACACACCTACAGTACATATATAGAACTGGAACATGCAGAGGAACGTTATGTTCACTCATTAGTTCATAACCAGTTCGATTGTAGAATCAAAAAGGGGAGAAGACGACGGCAACACTATGTGTCGAATATTCTGTTTTTTAAATGAATACATTTACACCATGTTTTCTTTCTTCTAATTCCTTCATCCAAATTATTGAGGTGATTAACTGGGAAGAGAAGATTTGTCACATTTTTTAAATTTTTTGAAATGATTTGTGGGCTGGTGGCTTAGAAGTCAACCTCTTAAATATGGGAATATCAGAAACATAAGAGTTGGTTATCTTTATATACTGTAGAAAAAAAAATCAAAGCATAAATCGTTGTCTTTTCTGAATAAAAGTGGAGACACGTTGTGTGAGTTTGTCAGACACTGAGCCTCTCATTTAAAACCACAAAGCTTCTATCAATGCCAGCACAAGAAAAAGCTGCTGCTTTACATCCTCATTGATTGGGGATTATCTTCTCTTTTATATCAAATCCCTTAAAAGATGAAGAGCTCAGCACGACCACCTAGACTTTTTTACTTATGCCGACCGAAGACTGCAGTGTCTCTCCTCCCTGACTTCAGACCAACATTTGAAGTCTCCAAATCGCTCTAATCTCAGTTGATCACTGATGGAGGACAAACAACTTCTGATTCTTTCAGAGAAACTCTGATTACAGAATCAACAAGATTGCCGTTAGTCAGACAATTCGATTCCTTAAAACACCCTTTCTGATTTATTTGAAACGTTAAGTCATGCCTGCCCTGGCCTGAGTGACCAGCGGGTATGGAGCAGCTAGGATGACACTTAGCTAATCTAAGTCTGAGACCATGGTCCTCTGCCAGAAAAGTGTGGAATGTGCCATCCAGTTTGTAGGAAGGGGAGTTTGAATAGTAGGGAAACAATAAGAATTGATGGACAGATTGTTAAATAAAGCCGAAGCTTAGATTTTACTCATCAATTTACTTTAAAGCAATATTTCACCCAAAATTCAATCTGTGACCACATGGATTTAGTTTGTCTTGGATTTTATGATCAAAAGAGACTCGGAAGTTCAGTCAGTACTGACAGGAAGTCTTCCAACTGATCTGGGAACTGACAGGAAGGCTTAAAACATGACTCATGTTTTTTTTGTCCTAAATAAAGCATAAAGTACATCCAGTGGCCTTTTCTGCTAATTATAGCATGAGCTAGTTCCACTTTTTAATCAATGACTCGGCTAAAAAGGGACACTGTCTCTGTCTGGTATTTCCAGGTAGAGGTTGAAAACGGTTTCAAAGAAGAAGAATAGTTCACATAATTACATGAAAGAAAGCCGTCCAGACTAATGCACAAGGCTATGTGAACAACGGTGACTCTCTGGTCTCCTTAATGCCTTATTATGACTGCATGGCAAACAGAAACTTGAATAAAAGAGGTGATTATTGAAAACACCGTCTTATCCTCCCGGAAAGACTAGAACTCACATTAAACAGAGCATTAGTCCTCTTATACCTCAGGTGTTACAACAATTAACCACTTGTGAGGAAATATTAAAAGCGAAAGCGGAGTGGAGCTGAAGTGAAGGGAAGTGTGTGTGGCTACGCTCCAGCAGAAATGCTCAGCCACACCAGGATGCCTGCCAAGGTCATGGCTGATGAAAACATGATGAAGCAGCAGTTTATCTTTCTACTTTCACTCCATCACTCCCTCTGCCCTCCACACACACCGTCTTGGCCCAACAGTGGGAGGTGGTGCTGGAGTTTTAATTACAAGGACTTGTGGAGTTAATTGAACAAAGCGCACGGCCTAAATTCACTTTACAGCGAATCAAGATGTTAGTAATGTAAATTCTCACCGAGGGAGTTCTGCCAGCCACCAAAGTCATTTTCTCTCCCCTCCTGGCTTCAAGTTTCTGCCTCTGCAGCCCACCTGAGGGACTATTCTTTCAATCAGGACCCTGTTTTAAAGTCTCCTTATGAATTTAACATGACTGCGTAAAGAGATGTTTATTTACTAGAGACCCGCCTGGACTGTCTCACCGTGGTAATCTTTAAACGATAGAAGTGATCAAAGGTTTCAATATAAATGCCTCACATGTTGTAAAACCATGTTCTCTGTTAAGATTCCTAAAATACCATTCACATACTGGCTTTCAAATATTAAGTCAAAGTACGGAACTGTGAATCAAGCATTGACAATCTTCCTCAGCATCAACTCAGACCATCTTCTACCATCATACCATGTAAGACATCTCATTCAATGTGTTTATTATTAAGAGTCGAATCACTTAGTTAATACAAGAGATTCCTAATCCAGAACCTTTTCCAACCCCCACTCAACTGAACTCAATTCGACTCTACCTGGTGGGCTGTCACGATACCAAAACATACTGAATACCAAATTGGTCCCATTATTGTTTCTTGTGACAACCCTTTTCCTAGTTTGAGTTTTGTTTCTTCCAACAAGGTACGATGAAGGCAGATACTATTTTAAAGTTCAACTAATGTGTTGAAGCAAGTGTGTCTTAAATAGATCTTGGGCCTCTATTGTACTCATCAGTATGTGTCTGTTTGTAGAAAACTCTATTTTCATTGACATATTTACATTAGGAAATGTAGTTAACTAGAAGAAACTTTGTTTTTCTGGAGATGAAATCTTGTTTTTCATAACCACACACACTCTGTGTCATTGTCCCCTTCCTGAGCCTTTTGTTTGTGTAACTTTCTGTGTTCTTTGTTGACAGTTGGCGAGGGGTTCTCCCCTTGAGACCCCAGCTGCCGACAATTGGCCAATCAAGCTCTGCAGGTTAAAGAGGGAACCTGTTGTCGGCGTCAGTACGTCGCTTTTTTTTTACATTCTGGTAATCTCCTGACTCCTGCGTGCTTCCTTCATTCATTGTTAAGAGACTGTATCCTGACTGCTTTTCTGTCAGCGTCTTTTGGTGAGTTTTTCTTTAGTTCTAATTTTTGAATTTTTCTGTTGCCCCTCGTCAGCTCCTTTTTGTGTTTTCTATGGACAATTATTTCATGATGGACTGAGAAAGTGGACGTCTTGTTATTTATCCTGTTTTTTTTATTTATTATGTTTTTGGTTTTGTTTTATTTATTAAATTATATTTGTATTTAATTCTACCTTCGGTTTGTGTAACTTTGTAACCATCCGCTTCTGGGTCAACTTGTTCTTAAATTCTTGACACTGCTATGATTAGTCAGTCATCGATGTTTGTCACAACACATCATCAATCCTGGTAGTCTCCACCTCCAAAGGACTTGCTGTATAAACAATGCAGGACGATGCAGCTGGCTGGAGGATACCCATAATGTTCGGAAAATATATTTAAGGATAAGGAAAGATAATACCAAACAATCACTTCTAAAGATGTATATCAGTAAATGTATAGTAATATAATCTAGTAAAAGCGAAGAGCATACATCCATGCTGCTTTTCTCAGATGCCATTTTAGACCATAACATAAAGTGCTGAGAATTCTTGCAGACTGACAGACATTGAAAGTCGAAACTTCACACTGCCTCGCATTTAAATGAGATCAAATAGATTAAAAGGAATCCTGTACTGCTGACACGTCGTTAATTTCACTTTGCATCTTGTTACTTTGCCGGCACGTGTGGGACAATACTCAAACCGTTCCAATTTAGAAGTAATCTGGTGCCATTAAATTCAGCACTTCATCAACCTGAACGTATTGATCCACCATCTTCATTGGGGTGACCTGGTTTTACATACAGAGCTTTTTGACTTGATATTCAAAGCCGGTTGCCGGCACTTGTAAGATAAGCCACGACACTTCAGGTCTAGTGTGTGTGCCGTTGTTGCACTCCATCTTAATTTCCCATCACATACAAAGGTCATCGTTACCATTAATCAGAAAGTAAGAGTTATTTGTAGAAGAGGAGTTGTAGAAAAGTGTTGGAAAGTGCATCCTGAACGAATATTACCTTCACACTAGAGGATGCCCCAGCTCTTGGGGCTAAAACATATTTGTCGTATTGCTTGGCACTTACATTTTCAAAGGGGCCACATTTTTTACCGCAACTTGTGTGAGACAGATAAAGAATACGATTGAGCTTCAGTATGAAACTTCATAATATAAAATATAAAACATGTACATTTCAATTGAAGGGATTGATGTAATTATTTTTTTTTATCACTTGGGTTATGCTTGAAAGCAGGACTTTTACTTTTTTGTAAATAAACTTAAAGCGTTTTTTAGTTTTATATTCGCTTTTATTTAGTTTCACTCTGACCACATTACTTCGGCAAAAATACATGCCAAGTTACTCTTTTGGCCCCTGAGCCTCTTTGTCAACCTCTACGATAGATTGTGGATTCTTTGCTCTCGTTTAAACCCACCACTATATATCGGCTGTTGATGTCAGGATGTTGTCTCACTAATGCATTATTCACGACACAACAGATTAAGATTCTTACTCAATGGTTCGGTCAGAATGATAGACACGTCAACATAGGCTGGAACCACCCGGCTGCACTAACAGCAGCACTGTTCACTCCTCCATAAGGTCTGTTTGCTCTCCGTCCCTCGTGGGAAATTCAATGCAACTGCAGGCTGGAGTTGATAACAAGAACGTTTTTCTATCTGCCTCTCCTCCTATCCATCTACACCCCGGACTTTATCTTAAACACAGTAAGGCGGAAAGAGGCGCAGGCTTGTTGGAAGCTGTCAGTGTGGTGCGCCACGCTGCTGCTGATAGCACCGTGGCAGCAGCAAGGATGCATTATACAGCCCATGCTTGTACATTTTTCATAAGGAGCTGTGTATGTGAGTTGATCGGTGTCTGAGAAGCGGACCGACCCTTGATTCCTTGCAAAATCCTGCTCAAAATCGCAGCAGCAAGATATGAAGTGATTGCATATTGTTCGCATAATTCAGCCTCATTCTGATGTGATGTTGAGAACAAGTTGTTCAAATCAAGATTGTTGTTGATCTCCTTTACTCAGATCGGTTAAACAAAACAAATAAGGATGGATTCGTCCTGTTCAAGAGAATAGAGTTGGGTTACCTTGTGATTACATACAAAACAAGTATTTAAACTTATCTAAAGTGATAGATAACTTTACCCATTTTCTACTTACCCTAACGTCGGGTAGGCGTTGATTGTTTTCAATGTGATGTTTCTTTTTAGTGTTATAGGCAAAAATGTATATTCATTTTAATGTAGCGACTGGAGCTCAGTTGTCTTCGTCTTCCTCTAAAATGAGACCAAAAAAATATCCAAATACCTCCATACTGCTCGTCTGTAACGTCCCTCGACATGAGGAATTGTCCTGGATAATAAGTCTATATTTTGAGCTTGTTTTTTGGCAACCCCTGCTAAAACAACCTGAAAATGTATGTGACTTTTTTCCCAGAACAATTCCTCCCGTCGAGGCTTACATTTTCACCTATAACTCTAAAAACAACATCTTGAAAAATAATCTCAACTGAGGGTGAGTAGAAAATGAATGATGTTTGAATTTTGGTGAACTGTCTCTTTAAATATTGAACCAAATGATTTATTCAACAGTTACAATTTTATGGGTTTTAGATTACGTCATTTGTACTTCTTCATTCACTGTCACTTCTTTAAAATGTTAAATACTTTTGCTTTCTTTGGTTACAGAAAATAATGGGCATAAGTCTGAATTACAAAGAGAAGCAAGGAAGAGGTTTAGACACTGAGGGAGTGAAGATCCAAGCCGAACTGGTTCCCACAAGCTTACAGAGCAAAGGGGAACACCAGAAAAGACTGAGGCACAGAATCCCCCACAGCCATGCTGAAGATCACATGTACGGAACACTCCATGAAGGTAAGGCATGACAAGCTGTAGCTGCAAACAGGTTTAATGAACCAGGAGGAAACTTTAGAAACAGCCTGTTGAATAAAAGATGGGTTGATGCTGATTATCCCACATGCACCTTAACCTTTATGATCCAACTTCACAGGAACAAAGGGCATCTATACTGACCAAAGCTCAAGATTTTGCTGATTTTATTTCAATGTTGGACTGTAAAGATCTCGATCATCAAAAATAGGCGGCAAGATTTCTTCACATAGACTGGATTCCGGTTTCCAGCTCATCTCATCTTTACTAAGACGAGTGTGTACAGTAGGACAGCAAGATAACAGCATAACAAACATTATAAAATAATAAATTAAATAATTTGTGTAACAAGACACAGACAATCATCATTTCATTCAGATTAAAAAAATAACCAAAAACAGAATGATGTTAAAAAATAGGTGAAAACAAAACGAAACAACCTTTTAAAAATAATTTTACAGCCTCGTAATTTCTGTCCTGAGCACCGTGACTGGAGACCAAATTGTTTCTTAACCAAGCAGGGCCCGGCTAAAAATCTCTCAAGATTTCAAGCAGACAGCATGAGTCCTTGTGATTTGCTCCAGAAAGTGCTTTCAGAAATACTTCAAACAGAAAGCACGGACTCGCTCCCACACTGGGACAAATTGCAGAACTTCTTCTGCCTCACTCTCGTCACTGGTGCCTCAGATTAAGTAGAGTGAGATCAATGTTCCTCAGCAGGATATGACATTCAGGCTCTTGCGGTTTTGGCAGGAAACCAGTTTCACAATAAAGATAAGTTAGAGCAAGTTAACATTTTTTAGTTCATGGTAATCCAGGTTGAATTATCAGGTTGAAGTATCACACAACAAAAGAATGGATCAAGCTTGTGCAGCCTTTTGAGGGACTGGTGTAAAGGGTATACTTTGACAGCACTGTATCACTTCCTGACTTCTAGAAATACATGTGCAGCGGTGGAGGTCGTTCACCTTGACCCAGAGAAAAAACAAGGGATACTACAAAACCTTTTTTTTTTTTTTTTAAATATTTGCATTTTTGGCTTGCAAATCATATTTTATGTGTGACCAATGTTTTTTTTGCCAGTTTATAGTTCCATAATGACTACAATTAAAAAAAAATACAATTATTCTCTTTTTTTTCAATTAACATGCAAATATTTACAGTTTGTTAATTTTTCCGATGCAATTAAAATTCTGTCTAGTAGATGGCAGCAGTCATTATGTTCTCTGTAGCTAAATGAACATTGAAAGATCCCAGATAAGACTGAGGACGAGAGGAAACAGTCGATTCTAGCAGTTTTTAAATGTGATATTGGAAATATTTTGGCTTCAAGAAAATTATAACAGTTAGGACTTCGTCAAGAGTCATGTGGTCTTTAAATTCTGCAACACTAGAGTGAAGTACACCACAATACTAGAAATGTATTCTTGTTACTACAGTATCGCAATATATATTATGATATTGTATCGTTGCCTCTGTATCATCGTGATAAAATTCACAGACCGACGTTCAGATAGAACAAAAAAAAAGCAGGACCTGCCAAATCTACAATTAAGTGCATAAAAAAAAATCATCTCACCATAATGCTGAATCAGCAAGAGCTCTGAACTGGTTACAACAAGATGTTTGTGTATTTGCATTTATGTATATTTGATTGTAAATTGATAATGATGTTCGGTATGTGTATGTGTGTGTCTTTTAGCCTTTAGGGAATTTTTGCAAGCATGTTTGTGTTTAAGCATTATTTATATGGAATTGGGACTTACAATGGGAAACATAAGTTTTGTTTAAAATAGTTTGTGTTTTACTCATTTTGACTTGTCAATCGTCACACTGTAATGTGATTTATGCGAAAATCAGTTTTCTTTTTGTAATCTTATAAGTAGTGTAATACAAATATATTTTTATTTTTCTCTCTCTGCGGACACCTGATTAACTAATGTCTTACGGACTGGTATCGGTACCCTGACCAGGGGTTTGGGATGAGTAGCTGAGGGTATTCTCAGATTTTTTGGTTCCCTCCTCTGGGAACAGCTGCAAAATGCATGTTTTTTTTAATTCAGCCGTTACTCAAATTGAGTTTTACACTGACTTACTTACTAGTAAATGACCCATCACCATTTTATAAGCTTTATAAATTACCAACAACAACCAGACGTAAAGAGGGATGAAACACCATTACCTATATACTACATATATTAGAGCAAATAGGAAGAGATACTAAGCTCTGGAAAGTAATTTGAAATCCATTTAGCTAAGAATGACGGATAGACAGGTATTGTTTGCCTTTCCAGATCCCCAGACTTGGGCGGATTGGTGATGACAAGACATATTCCTTTCCCCTTTTTTATGATAAACGTGCCAGGCCGAAATGGAAAAGCAATTTGCAAACAGAATCAATTCTGTGCTAATGATTTAGAATGTTTTATTAATGCAAAAGTATTCTCTGCCAGAGATCTAAACAAATTGTGGCAATTTAGTCCCTCCAATGCGTGGTATCAATCATTCCCCAGCGGGAACCATAATGCATCACTTCAAGCAGATTTGGACGTCCCGAGGCAGCCACTGCACCATTTCTGGCATTCGCAAAGTCTTTTTTTCTGTCTCGACGGCTGACAAAGTTTTCTGTTGTTTAGGTGCTAAATGACATACCAGGAGAGTAGAAGCTTTTATTCTCATGAAAGAGGTACCACAGGACTTGAACCAAATGTTGGCTAGCTAATGAATTCCGCAGGACTAATGTGAAGCCAGCGGCATCGTAGCAGAACAGGTGAACTTAACTGAGTGGGAAAAGTTTGAGAATTTCGATGCAGAATAATTCCTCTTGTGTTCTGTGTAGCTGAAAACAGCAGAATGGTCAATTAGTGGTGAGTGCGACAGCTTCATCGAAAAAAAGGCTAAAATTACAGTTTGAGGCAACTTTTAGAGTAAAAATGTTGTGTTGAGTTTGTATTTTCTCCCTGTTTGGCAATTTCCTCTGATACTCTACAAACACAAAGTAGTTGGTGAGAGTGTTTGTACAAGTGAGTATCTACCTTATTTAGTAATGGACTATTCTACTTAAATCACAATTGATGAATTGAATAATCAAATATTATAGTTAGTGCAATTGTTAATAACGTCTGGAAAAAATATTTACTTAATCCTTGACAATAAACAATTATAAATAAACGGAATTTCATAAAAGAACAACTAGGGAAAACAAATAACATAACAAAGTAAGTATTAGCATTAAGGACCAAAAATATGCCAACATTTACTACATCTTTATTATGGTTAAACAATGAAAGTTCTTATTTTCACATTACAGTACATATTAACCTTAAGAGTGACCTTTTATCTCTGTTACAACTAACTAGCCACACAGTCAACATAAGGTTACCTAGGATTATTTGTGTGTTTTGGATCAGGGGTCCCCAACCTTTTTTCTACCACAGACCGTGTGAAAAAGGCTCTACCAAGTGGCGAAAGACACTACTTTTCTAACTCGCTCCACCTGCACGATAAGCCACGCCCACTAGGATCTAGACTCCCAGCGCAGCCTCAGTTTGCTGCCTTTGCTGCCGGCCTCCGGGGAGAGAAGACGTCGTCGGCATATCGACAGACTGGATTACTTCATTCTGGATGTCATATGGTGGAAGTGTGTCTAAGAAAGTGAGAGAGGCCTTCATTTCTTGATGTTTGGACTCTTTGCTGTGTGCCCAGTTACACTTTGCCTGTTGAAGTCTATCATTACTGTGATGCTGCTTCTGCCCTAGGTATGTCAGCTAGTCACCAAGCAGCCACTAGATGGCTGCACTGGAAACAGTTAATGTATACAAAGACGTTCTTCTTGAGTTTTGTGATCAGTTTGACTAGAAGTTAAACAGAGTTGTGTGTGAAGTGTGCCTTATTTATTCCTGCACAGTTTTATATCTGTTTAATAATTTCTTTGTTTTACATTTTCCTTTGTATAGAAAACCACCAAAACCAGACATCAGTGTCGAAATAAAGCCTTCAGATCGACGACCTGCATGATTCTTACCAATTACCCTGCTGCAGATATCCATCCTTAGAATTAGCAATAGTTTAGAAAGAGAGAACCCTCTTTCTCACAAGTGATCCTGCAAGCCTAATAAAATATCTACAGCAGGAAGATAGCTAAACCCACTGGAAAGGAGTCTGTTGCACGAATCATGAGGAACTCATACCTTCCCGTATACCTCAAAGACTACATCTTTTCTGATGCAGAAAGGCTGCTGCACCAAGGACTGTGTCACCCCTCCAAGCTTATCCCAAAGAAGGAGAAGATGACAGCAGGAGAAGTTCCCGTTCCGGATCCCCAGTCAGCCAGGAACTAAGCAGCACCGCTGAATGCTTAAGAGGAGAGAGGTCACCCCCACCTAGTAGAGGGGGGAAGATGAGTGTAGAATTCTCAGAGTCCAGAACGAGCTCAGAGCCCAGAAGGAGGAAATTGGAGCAAAAGGGAGCATCATAAGTCACATTATCAGGATGATGACAGCTCACTATATAGAGACCACCACACCTCCTAATCCCCCCACACTGGAATGCCAGCTAGAGCTTCCATGAGTGAGTGACGGGCAGTGCCATATGAACCAATTGGACATTTAGGCAGCAGTCATCACTCACCAGATACTGGATATAATGCCCACATCAGATATTCTCCGGAAAAACAGCTCTATGCAGGTGATCGCCAACTTACAGCCCACTTGGGGGCCAAGAGCAAACCTTCCGGGGACCTACCCCATCAATCCCAGACTTCCTTCACTAGCCGAAGGGAGTTTTGTAGGCTAAGGATTGCCCTCGAGAACATTCTTTCCCAAGACGCCACTGAGCGTATCTATCATATCTTGACCGATCACTTGAAGCATGAGGAAACTCTGCTCATCGCAGACTCGTACTGCAACTCGCAGCAGCCATGACAGCATTGAACCAGCGGTATGGACAGCCCTACAAATTGGACCTCCAACTGATTGCTAAGCTGGTGGATGGCCTCAACTTTATCCAGGGTTTTTGCACTGATGTTTTGGTCATTAGTGATGTTGGGACAGTGCGGGCACAATGGTCGTTTGGTGCTTGACTATGGCTCACATGTAGCCCGTCTGGTGGCAAAGCTGTCACATGAGCTAAGATCCAGTTTTCCACAATGCAAATTCAAATCCCAAATCTGCTTGACTCCATGGACTAGCTGGAGTACGAACTTCAGGTCCAGGCAAACCTGTCCCAATATGGCCGTGAAAACAGAAAGGAACATTATTCCAGGGGCAAGGATACTAAGTTGGATGTTAGAGTCTCCAGGGAAACCTCTGTGCAGATGGTTGAGACAGAGAGTGCAGAGGAAACTACCAGAGCTGAACCTACCTGGAGCCAGTCGGAGCCCTCCCAGCAGACCCTACACTCGGCCCATCACTGCTGGCAATCCTCATTCGATCCATCTACAAGGTCCTAGCAAGCCATTACGATCCCCTCGGCTATCTGGTGCAATTCACCACCCGGGCTAAGATCTTGTCTGTTGGACAAGAAGAAAAAATGGGATGACCCAGAACTCCCAGCACCCTTGCTACAATCCTGGCATATCATGGAAGAAGAACTGCATCAACTCCCGAACATCGTTCCTATAGCAGCCGAGAACTAGACTCAGCCCAAAGTCAGAGAGAGATCCAGGTGTTCTGTGACACTTCTCAAAAGGCATACAGCTCAGTAGCATAGCTTAGAACCGAGGGTGTAAATGGCAAAGTGATAGTGGAATTACTGACTACCCGTTCCAGAGCAGGCCCCAAAAAGCAGAACTCAATACCCTGTGCAGCTTTGACTGTAGCTCAAATTAGTAAAACGCCGACATACAACGAGTAGTGTTGTGGACTGATTCATCCACAGTCCTCTCCTTGCTCGAATCTGACACATGCCATTTTAAAGTATTTGTAGGCACTGGGGTTTCTGAGACTCAGGACCTAATAAACCTTGAGTCATGAAATCCGAGGAGAACCCAGCAGACGACATCACAAAAGGATCTGTAACTATCTTCACTAATCGGCAACAGCCATAGGAGCCAATTGGCCACGCCAACTAAAGCAGCAAACCCTGAAGAAATGAAGAAACCAGTCTTCTGCGGCTTTACATTGTCAGTCCCTAAACCTCAGACAGCAGATGCCTCACAGTTCCACAATATCCCAGACTTATTAGCCGCTACTGCTACATCCCTTCACAGGACGGCCCAATATCCACCAAAAGCTAAAGCCGAACCTCAATGATGGAACAGGATCGGCAGAGGGCCTACACCCGTCCAGTAGCTCGACTCATCCAACTCCCATCTTTTCCCAACTAGTCCCAAAGCATTTGGTTTTTGGCAGATTTCCAGGGGTGGCTGTGAAAAAGGCTCTACCAAGTGTGGAAGACACTACTTCTCTCACTCGTTCCACCTGCACGATAAGCCACGCTCACTAGGATCCAGACTCACAGCGCAGCCTCAGTTCGCTGCCAGCCTTCGGTGCATAACGACAGACTAAATGACTTTGGATTACTTTATTCTGGATGTCCTATGGTGGAAGCGCGTCCAAGAAAGTGAGAAACATCAGGAAATTAAATTAAAGACTTTAACTTAATTTCTTGATGTTGTGACTCTTTGCTGTGTGCCCAGTTAAACTTTGCTTGTTAAAGTCTATCATAACTGTGACGCTACTTCTGCCCTGGGCATGTCTGGAAATAACAGCACATGCCCTACCCCAAATCACCGAGCGGCCACTAGATGGCAGCATTTGACACTGTTAATGTATACAAAGAAGTTCTTCTTAAGTTATGTCCATCAGAAATTGAAACCAGGCATCACTATGGAAATCACCCTGCTGCAGACATCCATCCTTAGAGTTAGCAAACCATTTATAGAGAGAGAACCCTCTTTCTCACAGACCGGTTGAACGTAAGAGTGATGTTCACCGACAGACATTCAGATATGAAATAGCATAACCTTCAAAAGACTACAATTAAGTCTATGAAAAAAAACTTTTTTTCTTTCTGTGAGGCCCGGTAACAAATGTCTTATATATAACATAACCTCTACAATTGAATGTCAGCTGAGATACATAGTCTCTCAAGTGTGTTTGGGGTCTCCACCTCACCAGCAACGCATCTAGGAGGCCTCCTAAGAAGTACCCAAGCGGCTGGACTCTAAGAACTCCAAGATCTTTCTCAGTGCAAAGCCACTAAAAGGAGCACAGCCTCTCAGTTAATTGTAGGGCGCACTGAGGAATTTGCAGATCAGGTCTTAATCTTCTGCTAAAAGATTAACTAACACTGTAAAACCCTCTCCAGATACTTGCATCAATCACCAGCATCTAGTGATACGACTAATGACCGGGCAGAAATACCAAACATTATCGATTACCAACATTCATATCATTGTAAACAGGGGATTCTCAAATGTGACGGACCTCCGGTGGTCTGGCCAAATCCATACGGACCGGTTAATGGGGAATCTTACAAGCACTTAAGACCCTCTTCACAGGACAGAAAGAAATCTTGTGAACTTTGAAGGTTAATGAACGTTTGTTTCTCCCACAAGTGCAACAAATGTATTAGGGGCAAAGACAGCAAGGCAATTAAACAATTTATTTCTAAATGAATTCATGTCAGTGTGAAAACATCCGAGCTGATGAATCTCAGGCGTAAGACTACAAATATTTAACAAACACATCTACAGGGAGGAGGTCCAACACCTGATGGACTAAAAGGTGCACATCCATGGAGCTAAAAGGGGAAAATGAAAAGTTCCTTGGTCTGCATATCTTGAAATAAATAAACTTCTGGCGTTATGTATTTATTTATTTATAATATCACATAAGTCCATGTAGTCCTTTATTATTGCAGTTGTACTCTTTAATGTTTAAAATGCATGTTTGTTATTATTTTAATAGTTTTTTTTTTATTATTCATTATTTGTATAATCCGCTATACAAGATGCACAGCTGGTTGAAGCCCAAAGAGGAGTATCTCCACAGGGTCAAAAGGCACCGATCTAATAAGTCAGCAAAAAGAGCCAGAACTTTCTTTTTTGGTATATGTTCGGGACAGTGGGAGTGAAAAAAAAAGAAATGGTGACACAAATAGAGCCAGCAGTAAATTGTCGAGAAGTCATGTAACTTCTGGGAAGAAACGCCCATCAGGGACTGCCTATTGTTAGTGTCTATAAAGTGTCTTGAATCTCAAATACAGATGATGATGTTTGGGCGTTGGTCAATAAACTAATGATCGTGTGACTTTGCTGATCTCTACAATAAAGTAAGAGCTCATCCTGTCGATTCTGTCGTCTTCTCCATCTTTCGGGCCCATCCTTCCACAACATTTGGAGAGTGCGGTGTACTAACCTAGAAACTATAACATTTGACATTTCAAAGAAATTGATCAAAATATTTAGAGCTATTAGGAAGTAAGTAAGTAAGTCATTTGTATTTATATAGCGCTTTTCCAGACCAGGGTCACAAAGCGCTTAAACAATCAAGACAATACTCAATAAAATATATACTTTAAAGGTCAAGATAAGACTGAGAAAAACACAGTAGTTCCAGAAAATCAATGAAAGGACTGCACAAATAAAAAAATCTGAAGATGTTTCTTGAAGGAGTCAGTAGATCCATCAAGCGCAAAGAGAGAGGAAGATCGTTCCAATGCTTAGGAGCAACAGTAGATTCTGATCCACAGACCTCAGAGCCCGAGCTGGGGTGTAAGTCTGGATCAGATCACTGTTGGAAGGTCTGACCATGAATAGATCTGAAAGTAAGAACCAGAATTGTAAAGTTGATCCTGAAAGAAACTGGAAGCCAGTGAAGAGTTTTAAGGATCAGAGAAATGTAAGTTCTTCTACTTGAGCTGGTAAGAATTCTCGCTGCAGAGTTTTGTATTAACTGCAGGCGAGGCAGGTATATACGGCAATTGTCAAAGATGACCTTAAGTTTAAGGTGCTAATAATTAACCCAAGTTACCATCAATGCAGCCAAAGATGTAGACTACTATCCCTAAAATATCATAAGAAATATCATAAGAAATAATCATTTTAACCATCTCAGCCATATGACATTGATGGCATCAAAGTCGAAAGCTTTATGATGCTATAGCTGGCCGTCTCCGAGACGTTTACATGAGTCGACTCAAAAGACTCTGCTAATCCAGAACATGAACTTTCCCTCCACTCTTCTGAAAGAAGATACGAAACAAGTCAACCTTCTAACAATAGAAAAACGTTATACCCCCATGCTGTCAAATTCACCACCCCTCCTCCACGGCCTTCAGATTTAATATTTTGAGGTGCAATTACCCTCGAATCATGACGTGCAGTGACTCTATATCCATAATGTTTTAAAACAATTGCGATGTAAACTAATGGTACTGCACTGTGTATTAATGAATGGCACTGATTTATCCTTATACTGAACACATTTGTGTACTGCTTTTAATTCATTTCTATTTTTCATTTAATTAATGTATTAATCTATAATTTTACATAAATTATCTATTTATGTCATTATTCCTTCTTAATTATTCATTTATTTTAATTCCAAGTGATGTTTCTGGTTTTGTTTTTTTGGATTTTGGCTTCCAGCAGTAAAGAGTCACCTAGCTGTACTCATCCACATGTCAGCCAGTTTCAAAGAACGACAAGTGGGAGATTTGAATGTCATTTTTATGATTAATAAGACAAATGTCCTCAAATGCATGCCAGCTCTAGCCTAATTAATCTGTCATCATTGACAATGTCATACTTAGATAGTTACGATATGATGATTTAATGATTAATTTAACTAATTTCTATATACGATATTTTGTGGGCAGTCCATAAGAACAGATCTGAGGCAGTCTTTGTTTTTTCAAAATCAGAAACTTTAAATTATTGATTTTTAGTCAGACAGAAATATGAGGAAATATACAATAACTTCAATTGTTTATTATTAAAAATCAGGGAAAAGCCTGAACAAACAAAAATGTCTTAAAATGTTTCTTGAAGGAGTCAGTAGATCATCAAACACCGAGATGGTTCCAAAGCTTAGGAGCAACATTCTGGAAGGATTTCTCTCCTCTGGTCCTGAAGCGTGTTCAGGAACCATCAGTAGATTCTGATCCACAGACCTCAGAGCCCGAGCTGGGGTGTAAGTCTGGATCAGATCACTGATGGAAGGTCTGATCATGAATAGATCTGAAAGTAAGAACCAGAATTTTAAAATTGATCCTGTCAAAAACTGAAAGCCAGTGAAGAGATTTAAGGATCAGGAGAGACAGGTACTAAACAGCCTTCTGTCAAATTTGATTGATGACATTGATGACCTTGATGATCCCTCCTTCCCCCATCACCCTATAGCCCCTCCCTCTGGTACCACTAACTGTCAAAATGTTATGGATGATCCCGCCTCCTATGACCCTGCCCCCCTCGCACTAACTGTTACCCTGGAATGTGGACGTTTTTCGAAACTTCAAACTTTTGAGAGTTGTAGTTTTTTGTAAAGAAAAAAATCTCTTAACATTGTATCCTCGTAACACAGCCATCTTCAAACGCAACTTTAAGAGAGAAAGCACAAACGTTTTTTACTGTGAAATATACAAGGTAGTTCAAGCCATGTTGTGTTTAGAGCATCCTTTAAAAATGACTTTGAATTAGATAATGTTTTTACCAAAGTGTTTCTACATGATTTGTACCTAAGTGTTAAACTCTGTGAGTGAAAGTGATGCTGTCTTATAGAGTACAACTCGTGTGTTTATTTTTAAAGGCTGAACAACCAAATAGAAGTTGTGGACTTCTGGAAATAGAACTTCCCAATGTTTTTTTAAAAAAAGGGTTTAAAACAGACGTTCCACCATTTTTATCACCTTCTTTAAATATTGTAACAACTTTTTCCAACTTTTTTATTCACACACAAAAGCATTTGGTTCTCACTCAGGTTACAAACTGAACATAACACAAATCTTGGCATCTAACTATACTGTACACCCAGAGTTCAACTCTGTGTGTTTCTTTTTTAAAGGCCAGAACAACCAAATAGAACTTGTGGACTACTTGTTTAAAAAAAGTGTTTAAAACAGACGCTCCACCATTGTTTTCCAACTTTTTTATTCACACACCTCTTAAAAACTTTTGGTTCACGATACATCATCTACAAATATTAGAAAACACTTAAGTTCAACTGGAAAACTAAAAAAAAAATACCTTGGTGTCACTCTAACAAAAATCTGCACAAATTGTATGATAACAAGTATAAACACACAGACCAAGAAATAAGGAGAGAAATGCAAGGGTGGAAAGTCAAATTATTAGATTTCAGTGACCAAAGAGGCATGTCTCTTCCAAACTTCAAAAAATATTACTTGCTGCACGACTTAGACTCTTGGTATGTTGGTGCGATAGAAACTTCTAATCCAAGTGGAAAAATTTAGAGGGATATATGAAAGTAAGAGAAACCAAAGTTTATTAGGAGTCAGAAAAGGAACAAAAGAACTAGCCAACAAGATGGATACAATGATCAAATTCGGGCTAGAATTATGGTTAAAAAAAAAAAAAAAGAATTAATCTTGAGAAAGGACTCACCCTGATGAAGTGGGTAGCATATGACAAACAATTCACCCCAAACCACCTTGATTTTATATTTAGACAATGAATCAAGTTGGGCATTACATAATTTAATACGGTAATAAAGAATGGCATAATAAGTAAGAAAGTAATTTATATTTATAGAGCGCTTTTCCAGACCAGGGTCATAAAGCTCTCAAACAATCAAAACAATACTCAATAAAATATATACTTTAAAGTTCAAGATAATACTGAGAAAAACACAGGAGTTCCAGAAAATCAAGTAAAAGCCTGAACAAATAAAAATGTCTTAAGATGTTTCTTGAAGGATTCTGTAGACTCCATCAACACGGAGTTCCAAGTATTAAAACAAAAATATTATTATTATAAAGAAACAGGCTTATTTTAGATATTTCAGAGTTGTAGACAACTATAGACGAGAAATAAGCCAATATGCTCATTTAATAGAAAAGGGGGTACTGGGGGCCATGATTGGGGTCATTGAAGATGATGATGAATATAAAGGGTTCTTAGGATACAGACACTTCTGTAACTTTTGCTTCAAAGGTTACGAAAACCACACTCCCATGTCTGTCACTGTTATGTCTGCCAGAAACCCGACTGTGTTATAGATGCTTTGAACCCTGTTGTATGTACAGATTGTCGTAGAACTGGCAGATCACAGACTTGTTTCAAAAAACACAAAGAACAAGGAAGCAATGGTTTCAACAAATGTTATAGAGTCAAAAAATGTGTGGCAGAAGTTGTTACATTTGCATTAAAACGGAAAGGCAACACATTTAAAATGTTTTTCATGCTATGATTGTAACTGTTTTTGGAATTCTAGGTTTTCACATAGTTTATAAATGGTTTATTGTTTTGGGTTTACAAAATAGTGTCAAAACGCTTTTGTCTCTTCTCGTTCAAGATTATATCACTAAAGGCAATCGTAAATATTTCCTTAGTACATTTCAATTTGCTGTGTTCTGTTTATTCTGTTTATGTTGTTTTCTTCTACAAACTCTGACCAAATGTTTCCGGGATTCATTTTTTTTCCACAAGATGTTTTCATTTGTCTAACATTCACATCAAGAAGTTTAGCTCCACTCAAAACTTTTCAGCGCCTGGTCGTCGTTAAAAGCTTATGGTGCTGAAACGAAAAGCAATCGTAAGTCATTGCACTGATAAAGCTGTGAAAACTTTGTAAAAAAGCTTCCAAACTTTGAAGTAAGCTTCCGATTCCTGTTCAAGCTGTTGGATGTAACATTCATGCGCTTCTTCTGAGGATGTTAGTGTAACACGAGTAGTCTCTAACTTCTAGATATCTCAAATAATCCTCTCTCTTTGAGGAATATTTCTGTTTTAATACTTGGAACTCCATGATTATGCCATTCTTTATCACCGTATTAAATGATGTGATGCCCAACTTGATCCATTGTCTAAACTTTTAAGAGAAAGAGGAGCCACGGTAGTAAAGTCATTTTGATTGTCCCTATTCTAGCACTGAAATCTAATAATTTGACTTTCCACCCTTGCATTTTTCTCCTTATTTCTTGGTCTGTGTGTATATACTTGGCATCATATAATTTGTGTTTCGGATCATTTGTTAGAGTGACACCAAGGTATTTCATTTTTTTTTGTGTTGTTTTCCAGTTGAACTTAAATGTTTGTCTAATATTTGTAGATGATGTTTCGTGAACCAAAAGTTTTTAAGAGGTGTGTGAATAAAAAAGTTGAAAAACAATGGTGGAGCGTCTGTTTTAAACACTTTTTTAAAACATTGGAAATTTCTATTTACAGAAGTCCACAAGTTCTATTTGGTTGTTCTGGCCTTTAAAAAGAAACGCACAGAGTTGAACTCTTAGGTACAGATAATTTAGAAACACTATGGTAAAAACATTATACAACTCAAAGTCATTTTTAAAGGATGATCTAAACACAAAATGGCTTGACCTACCTTGTATATTTCACAGTAAAAAACCTTGTGATTCATGAAATTAATACTCTCTTGAGGTTGCGTTCGAAGATGGCTGTGTTACGAGGATAAAATGTTAAGTGATTTTTCAAGGTCATCAATCCTCAATATGTGAACTATGATGAAATGTGAGAAAGACTGTCATGCCCGAAATAAACCATTCATTCATTAATTCATTCATTAATTCACTCAAATTTTGACAGAAGGGTGTTTAGTACCTCTCTCTATCTGGGAATTGTGAGTTCTTCTACTAGAGCGGGTCAGAATTCTGGCTGCAGAGTTCTGTATTAACTGCAGGCGAGACAGATCCTTCTTGTTGAGACACGAAAATAAACTGTTACAATAGTCTAATTGAGAAAACACAAAGCATGGATTATAAACTCTAGATTGTGTTGTGACATAATTTACCCAAGTTTAGAGATTTTTCTCAGTTGAAGGAAACAATTTCTGGTCAATTTTCTGCATTTTTGTGTTGCAAGACAGACAAAGCTTACGCATGTCTTTTTAGACGAAGATGAAGACAGCTGCCCTCCAGCCGCTACATTAGAATGAACAAACATTTTAACCTATAACTCTAAAAAGAACTCCCACCCTTAGTCAACATGAGGGTCAGTCATGTTTCATGTGTATAACTGAAACCACATTTATGTGTGTTTTGTGTGAATGTTGACACAGGTGTGAGAGAGAAGTTTGATGAACCAAGCCAGAGCTTTGTAACTAAATCCAAGAGATAAGCCCATATGATGACTGATGACATATTGTGGTTCATCCTTCAAGAACTTCTCGGACTGAAGGGCACATGTATACTGACTCCACTCTTTGACCTGTGCTGATTAAAAGCGCCTGCACTGATGAAACATCATTAACAAGCCAAACCATCTTCATTAAAAAATGGAATTAATGGCTGACTTCATTAAATACCTATCAAGCAAAACATCACGAAAACTTCATTAGCGTCCTCTTTCAGTGTCAGAGCGATCGACTGGGAGATCCGAGTGAACGACTCGTGGGTCCCGAAGCAGATGGTTCCTTCCATGTTGAAAACACTGACAATAAAAACCTTACTCAGGTGAAGACAAACTTTCTGTCTCTCTGCCCGGCAGTCACAATCCATCAGTTATCACAGGTGAGAGTGGGAGGCTGGAGCAGGGAGAGCTGACGGAGGAACAGCCCGAGGTCGGTGAGTTGTTTGAGTGTTCGACCGATCAGAGTGATCTTGATTCATTTATGAGGTGAGTAGAACACCAGCACGGATCAGTTGGCATCCTCGGCGTCCACCTTAGGTCGTTTTACTTGACAATGGGAAACTGACTTTCATAGACCAACATCTTGGACCCAAAGAACCCAATTTTATGTCAAAAAAAGGAAAAATCTAGCACCAATTAACTGAAAATAGTTGTGACTCACATTCTACAAAATAATAAGTAGAAAAGAATATTCAGACACAGACTTGTTCAGAAATACAGTGACAGAAAATAATAGATATTAAAAAGGCTGTTAGTCAGA